>NW_022280043.1:1290217-1305768 GCF_004355925.1 Anarrhichthys ocellatus
AGTTATCCTGTTATCCATCTGTGTTTATTGCACCCACATTGGATCTTGAACAACTTGTGCAGTCTCTCTCCTCCTGTATGTGTTGTGGTGCTGGCTCCTCTGTTTGGTTCCTCTGCTGTGTCAGTGCTTTCTTTATAGGGCAGCAGACCTGATTGAGGAGTATTCAATGGCATTGGACACACCTGGGCCCCGTGCATAAACAATTGAGCAGCTGAAGTCATTGTTGACAGTTCTCCTCATCTCGTACCTTTGTTGTGGCTCTTGGTTTCCTCTCTTTTCTTTTTTTTAACAGCACAACACTCATGGAGCACATTTTCATGAATCCACTTCCTACAATACTGACTTTACAGATTCCTCCCATCTATGTATTTGACTTACGTATATTTAGGTATGAACTACTTTATTTCTTAAAAGGGACAGTGTGTACATTTTAGTGGCATCTAGTGGTTTGTGGCAGGTTGCAACCAACCAAATGTATCGGAGAACTACGGTGGCCTACGGGTAAGGACAGGTATCTTTAAGATTTTAGTACAGCTAAGGGCTACTCTTATCAATACTCGGTTCTTCTACATGGCTAAATAATTGTTTTTTAAACGATATACAAGATTTTAAAAACAAATACATTTACAACAGATTTAGAAGTTATTTATAATTTAAATATTGCTAAATATTATTTCTACAGCATTAACGGTTATGTTTACAAAGAGTTTATAAAGAATGAAGAGCACAGAGATCCATCAGTGTCAGTTATTCCTCCTGTCTTCTGTACATTTTACACGTTCACAAATGTATTGGTATTGGCTTTTTACTGGAACATATTTAATTGTCATAACAAGCACTTTAAGCCCTTTAAGTACACCCATGTGTCTCCCATTTTTGACACGACATAGCTCCCGCCTGGGAACAATAAAACAGCCATCAGTGGGGTACCCAAACAAGTCATCACTCCTTTAGGCTACTTCGCCACGACTCACTTTGTCTGGACAACTTGTCCCACCCGCACAAACCTTGTGTAGCTCGCCTGGGTGAGTAGACCTACAGCTTGTGGCCCTAGTTTCTTGGACTGCCATCGGGTTCGGCTCTGCAACTGCGTCCACGTGCTCCGCTATGTGTCTCTGGCCAGCACTTAGTATAACATGTAGCTGTGCTCCCACCTCCATTAATTGACTCCACACAGGTGTGTTTAACTTTGCTAATAGCTGTGGCCAGGTCGAAATCCCCAACGGAATCTACACACAACACATTACAATTCAACACAATCCGAGAGAACTGAACAACCCAAAACAACTTAAATATAAATAACTATAACATACAGAGCAAATATAACAAACATAAGAAATACATTAATACATGCAACTCAAAATATAATTGCAATATAATGAATAAAGCCTCACAGATATATGCTACTTGATTATGATGAAAAGATATTTGGCACCTTTTTTATTCAACTAGATGGAGCTTCTACATCAGAGTTGTCAGAGAAACTTATTTTGGACAGTGGTAATTGAGATGTTCTGACAGTTAAACCAAAATTAACTCAAAGATGCATTTTTTTACATGTTAAAGCTGCATTAAAATTTTGTTAGGCTACAAGGGGACAGAAAAAATCCCAAAACAAACTTGTTCACACACAGTTGCAGCAGATGTGACGCAACATTATTGTCCCATATCTTGTGGACCACATTCACACCTGGCATTAACATCTGATCTGTATCAGGTATTGATAAATACCTTATTATCTATCTGTCTATTCTATCTAATCCACCCACACTGGATCTGTAACAGCTTGTCAACAAACACGGTACGTCTTAGGTCAAAGGAAACAATGAGCTCTGTTTTTCTTTTTGAAAGGGAGGACTTATCTGTAGCTTTTTGCCTGGTTTACTTGAGGACTAAGAGTTGAAAGTAGATGTCCTTTCAACTTGTTCAGGAAGCAGTTTTTCTTAAGAATGTGTTCACACTGTACAGATTAAATTTATTCCAATAAAGATCTGATTCTTGCATTTACATGCGTTCTGTCCTCTTGCAGGGAAAATATATACAGATGTAGATCACAAGTTCATGTATAAATGACCAAGTGTAAATGTGATGTAACTATTCTCTTACGCCTGAGAGAAACCTGTTTCTCTTTAGCTGTTAATGGCTTGAATTTCTTGGTCTAAAGGAGGATACATCCCAATACAAAAAAACCCCACATCTAATTTAAATCCACCATGACCCACGACCTACTGTCTACTGAACTGATTTTTCAGCAAACATGTTTCTTTGTACATTAAATTTAGATTCTTACTCAGTCTGTTGTGACTGCTTCCTCATTGTTTGATTGGCAATGCATGTGTCCTCCCCAAGAGGAATGTAAACCTTTTTCACTCATACTTTAGTCTCATAAATATCCAACAGTATGAAATATGTAGCGCTTACTTTTTTATTCAACTACCTTTTTCTTCTTGTCAGAGAAACAATGGGACAATGGGTTGTTACCAACGGTCATGGATGATTGGTGCACCCTAAGTACTCATTCAGTCGTGTCAGTCAGATGGTGCTTTAAGATTGTTTAAGAGTAGCTGAAGTCATGGAAGGGTGTGGGCGACAATAGGAAACAAACTGAATTAGATAACTAGTGTGGTGGAAAGTTCAAGAATTTCTGTAGTTCTCCTCAACAACAACACAGCTACCGCTTAATCATGCAAGAAGCAAATATCAGTGCCATTGTTTGTCTTTAAATGATAAAAAATACACTTTGTAACACTTATCAGGATCATCTGTTACAGCCGAGCCAACTGAAGAGGAATTAGTTTGTCATACAGAAATGACATGCATCTGAATTTAGAGACTTTTTCAAGTAATAAAATGGGTTTTAAATTGGAACTTTCAAAAGATGATGCCTCACATAACACTTATTTAGCAGCTGGCATCAGAACAGATATGATCAAATTCAAACACATGAAAGAAACTTTTGGAAAACTATGAGGAACATGTTTGGTTTATTCTCCTCATCAAAATTAACGAGAAACCAATTTAAACCTTAATGGGATAATAACTTTCTCATAGCACCCGCATTGACCAACAGAAGTGAAATGAGCAATCTCCAAAATTATGACGAAAGATGCGTCTGTTTACTGAATATTTCAGCCATTCTTTATTTTTGAACCAGGAACTGTCATCGTCTCTTTATATGACACATTCACAACATTTTGGACATATTTTAACGACTATATTACTGTAGTTCTGCTTTCAGTTAAGATGCAAAATAAACTGAACGTGGGGTCTACTTGCTGGAGAGATACTATTCAGTCACCAATAGACAGACATATTGATCCTTTTGGAGTACACCATCTCAAATTTTGTGGTCAATAATTTCTACACAGTCCCTGCTTACAAAACAATACAGCCATATACTCATTGAAAAGTTTAAATGCTGCATAAAGGGGCTACAGTGACATGAATTATCTCAAGGGAAAATGTAATATTATTAACAAATGTAACAATGGCATGTGTACTTAATCGTATACAGTTTATATTAACAGCATACTTTATATTATACTTCGTACACCATTAAGATGCAACCTGAAACAAAATAAATCAAACTCAAACATTGATGATAAAGACCTAAGCTTACAACAAATACAACTGGATGAAATGTATGCTTTGACTGTGTGTTTGTGATTGAAGGAATTTCCCAGTGATTGACTGACCGACTGATTAAATACAAACTGTTTGGAGGAACCATTCATCAGCAGTGATTAACTTGTATTGTTACTGCCGTGTTTATTCTCACCCAGAGAGATACAATTAATTATTCCTTTGATGACAGACAAGATCAGGCCTTCAATCTGCCCCGCAGGACAGTCCTTAAAATGAAGGAGTCCGACCACCTCTCATTTAACGTTGGGACAGCAAACAAACCAGAGGAAAGGAGGGACATCCCCGTGACCTGTTTTACTTATCAGGTAAAAAACTATGTGTGGATTCTACAGTTTAGCATTGTATTTTTCATGTAATGTGTAATTTTCATTTTGGTACATTTCCTGCTTTTTAATTCACAGAATTTCCGATTGAAGCACATTTCCTGCCATGGGAAACTCAGTGTCCACTGGCTTCATCACTCCTACTCCCAAGAAACTGTCCTGGGGGCGCCAGGAAGAGGACACAGTCAAGCTGGAGGACGTCTTCACACAGCGAGAGGAGGCTCTCTGGAGAGTAAAAGCAAAGCAGAGTTTATCTGTGAAAAAGGTCCACCTCACTCGCAGCATCCGCTACGTGGACCTAGCTCTCCAGGAGAGCGACAGCCTTTATCCAAATATGGGCGAAATGCTGAACCCTGCTTTTGTTGGAGATGAAGCCTCATGAATGAGTGAATTCACTGCAGACAATTAAATCTTCAACACAGCAAGAAGATACTGTCAGTTGTGATGTTTGAAGGGATAATGGCAAACAGCCCCTGTAATGCTACTGCAACATGAGAGGTCTGTCATAGAGACACAGTTTTCACCACAAGACTGGGTGTGAACCTATAACCAGGAAATGTGTGTCAACCGTTTTCGGTGTGAAATGGAAGCAAAAGTGACAATATATTTATTGTACAGTTTCAGATAATCACAATTTGAGCAAATATCAATCTGATCAAGGCTGAACTGAGCAAAGGAAATCTAACATCTCTGCGTCCGTGAAACACACAAAGGTGTAAGGTAGAGTAATGACATTTTTCTGTGAGAAGAGCTTCATATCTTAAAAAAGAGTGATATCATTTGCAGCGTCTGTGGACTTTTCAAGGAGTTTACATGTCACTGTTTTCAATCCGCACTGTTGTCTTATCTTTGTACCACATGGATTTTGAATCAATGTATTGTATCTTAGCACAGTGTTCTCAAGGTTATTTAGAGTCATTTGTCTGAAGCAAATACAGTTTGTAACTAACTTGTAAGAAAGCTTGTTGGACAAATACATTAAACCTTCCAGCTGATTCTGTTTTAGCCTCTTGATTAATTTGCAGTGCAAAAATGGGTCATTGTACTATGTCTAATCTGAGGTTTAATATTTTTACTGCTGTCAAATAATAAACTACAATGTATCAGAAAAGGTCTCCAACATATTCATTAGCAAGTAAATAAAAAAACAGTGATACCCGCACTGATAGAGAAATTACTGTTGTGCATAATTAAGTCATTTTACAATCGCACTGTTATAATAATTAGTGCTTCTTTAGTAAAGGTAACTCATCTCATTGAATTCAGAGTGGGCTCGCACTAACGAACGGCGGCCCGTCAATGGGGCTATAAGGCTTTACATCAATATCAAATGAATAATTAAAGGAACCATGATTGAGGTTTTTAGTTCTCCATATCAAAAAATATGTTGTTGTTGGCGATGATCTCAAAGACAAATGGGCTTCATAAATAGGGGAACAATCCTGACAGAACTAAAAGTGGAGAAGTCATGAATACTAAAATAAATTCAATAAGAAGGAAGTGAGAGCAGCAGAACGGCACACCTTTTGGTAAAGTCCAGGGTTGTGATATCAGATGCAGAACAGAGATAACATTTAAAAAGCGTTAAATACTAATGAGAAACTTTTTTATATATACAGCTTAGGTGAGAATAGTTTAGAGCACAAGACATGGTTAAAAAAATAATAATGATGATGATTAGTACAAAAGACTTCCCTAATATATGACTGACGAGAAAATAAATCTAAATTTGTGTGTAGCGCATTGTGTGTGTGTGTGTGTGTGTGTGCTGTATTAAAAGTGGAATGGAAACTGGAGGAGTCATCCCTCACTGGAGGGAAATGACTGTGGCACCTGACAAGCTTGGAAATATCTGTCATTTTATTCACAGGTCTGACCCCCAGACGGCGAGATGGATTCTGTCAAATGGCTTATGATTTTTGTGTGCCTTTGCGTTAAAGGTATGGCACATTCTCTACACTGTAAAGCCAGCTAATAATCTCTTGTTGCTCACAAGAAATGCAGTTAAACAGTCAGGTTTTTGTCTTTTTGATGTGTTAATATCGTTTTTGTTCAGGCCAAGATTTTAATTTTTAGATGAATTTGTATTTTTCATGCAAGTCCTTCTCTTCTCTACTTTGTCTTTGTCTCATTTTATCCCGTTTTCCTCTGCAACAGTTACTCAAACTGAAGCCTCATCTTGGACAATTCAGGTGCCGTCCTCAGTCAAAGGTCTCCCTGGATCCTGTGTGGTGATCCCCTGCTCATTTAACTACCCAGATCCAGGCAAGAAGATCACTGAGTTCACGGGGATGTGGCTCAAGGCGACACATGAGGTCATCTATCACCCAGACAAGTCGAAAAGGATGCAGCAGTATCGGAATCGGACAGAGTTGCTGGGAGATGTCAGACAGAAGAGCTGCTCACTGAAGATTGATCCCCTTCAACAAGATGACCGAGGGCCTTTTTTTTTCAGGATTGAAATGGCAGACTATGAAATGTTTTCCTACAGAAAGAACACAGTCTCCATTACAATGATTAGTAAGTAATAACAACAACTCTAACCAGACTTGTGTAAGAGTACAGTTAATTCCAGCATTTTAACAGAAGTCTCTTTTTAATTACCGTGTTGCAATCAGTGAATCAGGAAAACAGTCATTTGGTTACTTTCCTCATGTTATTTAGTTACTTGTTCTACTTCAGATGTTTGTGCAAACAACCACGTTTCCAAAGAAATAATTACAACACATTTACATTTTTACCTCAAAGGTTTATGTCAGTTGTGTCCGAAAACTGAATTTGTAATTATAAGCTCAAACAAAGTCCTCTGACAATTCAACTGTTTTGGTCATTTAGGTTGCAATTGTTGGTTCCGATTCCCACTTCCTTATTTGTGCTCTTGTAACTGGTTGGTCTCCTCTCGCTTTAAATAACTTTGATCAAAACACAACTGAAACAGTTTCATTTCTTGAGAAAGATATATTGAATGCCGCCCATTTTGAGAATTCCTATGTGTTAAATCCTGTGCCAAAATGGTTCAGTCAACATTTCTATTTGTCCAAATCTTGAAATCAGACTGAAAACCTATGATTTTGTGATGAAAGTACATTGACAATTAGAGTTTTATCAGAGGGGGAACTGCCTTTTGTTAAGCTAAATTTGGATTTGGGGCAGCACATGGGATTGATGAAGTAAAAAAGTAACAGCAACATCCCAAGAGCACATGGCATCAATACCACCTGAATAAAACAGGGAATGTCTTTCTTTCTATGCTATGCCTTTACCATACAGTCCAGTGTTTAGTAGTAATTTCATGTGTTGTGTTTTGGTAACCTTATGTCATTTCACATGATTTGGGATTTTCAAGTTTTTTATCTTTGTCAACTAAAGTGCTTCCACAATTCATGGAAGCCCCAACATCATGTGATGCCAGAATACAAAGTTGACCAGCCCAGTAGATTAAGTACCCTCCACTGCCTGCCTATCATGATCTTTCTTATTGTTACAGGTGAACTAAATCCCATCCAATTCTCAGTGAAGGAGGAGGTAATGGAGGGTCAAAATGTGTCTGCATCCTGCTCTGTGTCTCACTCCTGCCCCACTTCACCACCTGTCTTCACCTGGAGCCTCCCTGGAGACAAACACTTTCAATCACAGCCGCTGGACAATGGCCACTGGACAGCAACATCTACTCTGAACTTTCACCCTACCAGCGCTGATCACAACAAGCCTTTACAATGCACCGTGACATACAAGGGAGGGCAGCACCACAAAGCAGAAAAGGTCCTCCGAGTAAAATGTAAGTCTTTGTGGCCATTATAAAAACTGCTGATATAAACATTACTCATTTCGCTGTGCCCTTACTTACTTTCCTATTGCTTTTTTAGCAACACTAGCTCTGCCAGAAATATGTCATTAACTATTCAGTCAATCGTGGCCCCTAGACTATAAATGTTACTGATGTTGGTGATCCCTTGACTTTTTCTCTAGCACCAACATAAAGTTGACATTTGTTGTTTTGAGTCAAATGTCTGGACAACTATTGGATTAATTGCACACATTTATGTGCTCCAATTGTTATAACTTTGGTGACTTTTCGTTTACTGCAACCATTTGGTTTACTTTTTTTTTTACAATACTTTGGTTTAGGACCACACACTTGCAAAACTAATGACATTCCCATCAGCCTTGAACGTTTTTTGTATATTGTGCTAATTATCAAATATTATCATGCAAACAAGATTTTCAACATGATAAACATTATACCTGTCATGCAATGTCATTGAGAGCATTTAGCAAAGTTAACGCTAGCGTTTGATAGCTCAAAGCACTGCTGTCCCTGTATGTACAGCCTCACAGAGATGCTGGCATGGCTGTAGACTCTTATCATCTTGTTTGTTTATGTGCATTACTTTGTAAAAGACTGCCAAATATACTACATCATGGTATTATTGTATGATTCCATGCAGACGCCCCAGTGAATGTGAATATTGAGCACAAGTCAGATGTACAGGAGGGAGAAGCTGTGCGACTAAGATGCTCCAGTGATGCTAACCCCCCAGCCACCTATCAGTGGCATAATGAAACGGGTGCTCAACTGCATCAAGGAAATCTCTACACGCTGCCAAATGTCTCCAGACACACAGGAGCCCTGTTCTGTACTGCCATCAATGCAGTGGGACAAGGCAAATCAAACCCTTTGCGGCTCAATGTGTTATGTAAGTAAACAATCAAAGAAATGCACTGATAAAGGAGAGTTTTCTTTTAAAAGTATCTCATAAAAGTACATTCTTGTGTTTACAGATGTGCCTGAGATTAAGACGATCTCTTCCTGCTCCTTAGAGGCGGATATGGTGAAGTGTGTGTGCATTGCAGAGTCCCAGCCTGCCAGTATGGTCTATTTTGTGCTTTCTGACAGGGTCCTGCCAAGCATCAAGGTAGAAAAACATGGCTCCGTTACCATCGGGACTCTGCAGGCAGAGTTTGGATCTTCCCGGGTCGTTTACTGTCTGGCAAACAACACGCTTGGCAATGCCAACCTAACACTCTCTTTACCTGTTAACAGTAAGGAAGATTTATTTTTATTTCCAGAAGTGCATGACACACACCTCAAGACAAGAGGCATACATTTTATATTGATAAAGACAAAAATTTACACCACATGGTTTCTGTTTGGACAGGTAAGATGCAGAATCTTTATATTATCATCGCTTCTGGAGCAGGCGGGATTTTGGTGATGCTTTTAATAACAGTGAGAGTTTTTAAAAAATGGTAAGTTGCTATGAAAAAATGTTTCCTGTCATTTAAACTAAGTAGTAAAATGATTTTGCTTCTCAATAACAGTCAAAGCACATCCTTCTGACCATGTGGTAGCAGAAAGTCAGCTTGCAAAATCTTTCAAATGTATTGAATTTTCAGTTTCAGTTGTTGTGAAAAGTTTCAATAGTTGTTTTCATGTTCCTAAATTAAAAACCATTATTCTCCCAGCAGGGGGAGATCTGCGAGTGCACTGACACCTCACATTAGTACCGAGAAGGCAAAAAAAGATGTGGCGCTCCCTCAGTATTCTGCAACTAAAAGGTTTCAGTCATTCACCTCAGTTTGAACAAAACAATCCTAATGATGTAAAATGACACAAGGAAGCTGACCTTAAATAATCCTGTGTGTTTATGTTTTTTTTTTTTGTTCTGCCCGAAGAAAAGAGAAGAGCCATGAGGATGTACATTGCGTAGGTATTTATGCCACCGACCATATATACGGCAACATGGAGGTATGTTAAGCTGTCTTCATTCATTCATTCATTTAATATTTACATGCATGAGAGAAGAGAGTGAGTTAATTTTGTTTCCTACAGACTGACTGTGATGATGCAATCTACGCCAATATGTAACTTTGTTGAATTCATTGGGGGAACAGCTGCAGTCCCTCTGTTGTCCAACTGATGTGAGTCAAGAAAGCTGCAAAATTATTAATATGCTATCTTCTGTATAAATGACAAATTATATTTTTCTGTCTCCTGTAATTCACATACAGTAAATGTTTTTCTGTTTTTTTTAAGTTGTTCATGTCTAAATATGACTTTTCCCTGACTGCTTGTCTGATCATAAGTAACAGATTTGTTGTAAAAAAAAAAATCACCATCAAACTACTTACCTGTTTTATTTGCCAATGTGTCACCCAACAACAACACTTGCTGCACAAGCTACACCTTTTTAATTTCCTCTTTTGCAGCCATGGTTTCTTTATCAGAGTAACAGATAAGAACATCGCTGTTGAAGTTACAAAATGCTGGCTTGCTGCCAAATAACCCTGTTAACCCCTGTTGACTTTTTTGTTCACGGCTATAAAAGCAACACAGTCACTGTGCTCATCACAGCACAGCACAGATGCGCTGAACATATGTGTACACTTGCCTCACAAAAACAGTTGCGTCACAATGTCAAAACACTCAAGGAAGAATAATTTCAATGCCGTACTAACTGACTGACTTTACTGTAAATGTTTGAGTATGTGCAGCAGCACAGATTATACTCACTCATTAATCAACTGAAACAAGTTAGAAAGTGAAAATATTCTATGTGTGCTCAGGTCAATGTGGAAAACCCCTTGAGGTTTTTCTTGAAGTGTGTTAATGATAAAAAGACAGGAAGCCAAAGGGGAAGCTACTGTCTAAGGTGCAAAAAAAGAGTACTGAAGTGATCACACATTTCAAAAACAGAAACACCAAACATCGCTCTATTCTTGGCACAAGCCTTGCCTCAAATGATCATAAACTGTAAACGCAAACTCACTTTGGGAGATACAGTATTCCTCAACAGCTTTGTAGTATTTAGAAAAATGTGGATAAAAGGCCCAAAGTCATCTTCCCAGTTTAATGCAGTCTGATTTATATCGCTGTGTAACAAACATTAACACCATGAAATCTGGAAAAACTGCTTACAACTCATTTGCTAACTGCTAATTCAGCAATCTTTAGCATTCAGATAAAAAAAAAAAATCTGTGAAGGGTAGCCCACAAGTTGTTCATATTTCATCTTTAGAATTTAAAAATGGTGAAGGAATTTAAATATTGCCTGTTGATTTGTTTTCTTTAATCTCTTGAAAGTTCAACCTCATAGTTGCCCTGAAAAATTTTATAATCTGAAATAATTAAAAAATATATCAACAAATCATACAATCAAGTTTTTTTATGACAAAATGTATTACACATTCTCACAAAACTGTGTTAGTTTATTCATATTCAAACACAAATCAAAGGGGGGCATCTTTCTCCATCACACCCTTCTGTTTTTACACAATCAAGCATTTAATTATTTAATGGTATTTCATTTGAATAAGACACACTATAAATCATATTGAAAGAAGCATCAAACAGTGAAGTATTACTGAAGTAAACACACCAGATATGACGTGGTAAATAACTGATCATGAGAGTGACACTCTCAAGAGTTCGGGCATTTCAGGTTTTTCAAATGGCATTACAGTGTGCAGTGATGTGTTAACTGACTGATTGTGTTTCTTAATTCAGAATGCGGACTCATAATTCACTTTTGGTCAAACAGTATCTCTCTGTAATCATATCACATCAGGGTAGTATTTCCTTTTCAGCTCAACATCTGTATGGAGAGTAAACTTTTACAAATGTAGCATCTGAGAGACATTAATTAAACTACAGATGTGAAACTTGTTGACACATTAATTATTATTTACCATGCAGAATGAAAGGGTGATATTTAGGCCGTTGCACTGGGCTTACATTACATTGTGGGAATCACGGAGCTCGTCACATGCTTCCCTCCTCTGTACCGCGCTGTGCAGTTTAAAGGCTTGTCGAAGTCAGTGAGTCGAGGGGGAAAGGTCAGGGTTGACACCGTCTTCCACTGCCACGTATTCAGCTTCTTTATTTGAGAGGTGACGGTTCCAGATCGGCTCCAGGACAATTTGGGGGGAAACATTGGGCAGGCGTGAGACACAGAGCAGGAGGCAGTTACTATATCTGTCACCTCCACAGACAGAGATCTGTTTCGCCTGCAGAGTTTGAATAGAATGTCAACACAATATATTACAGTGATTCAAATATTTACAAAAAATCTAAGTGTGTTGCCTTACAAATTATTAAAGTAATCTATAATACTCATGTATAACATCAATGGATACTGGATTATTTGTGAAGGAGAAGCTTCCGTATTGCGGCATTTCAATCCTGAAGTAGAAAGGGCCACCATCACTATACCTGACACCATCCAGCAGCATGGTGCAGTTGTTTACTTCCAGAGCTCCCAAAATCTGGGTTCGTTTTTTGTATTCCTTGGGCAGTTTCCATTTTGCGGAGATTGGTTGCGACCACCTTATTCTCGTCCTTCCAGAATCCTCGCCACCTGTTCACGTTCTGCATTGTGTTGGGCTTAGGGTAAATGTAGATGCAGGGAATAACTACACAGCAGCCCTGCACGACAGGAATCTTTGTCGGTACGTTTATTGACCACAAGACGTGAGAGGTCTGGACATGGATCACTGAAAACAAGAGAGAACATTGATTTATCATTAAGTGTAAGATAAAATATGTTATGCAAAAGAATGGTTAATGTAAGACTCACCATGTAACAACAGAAAGGAAAACCACAACCTCAGCTCCATCACTGACAAGGAAGAGAAATCTAAAGTGTAAAAAAAAGGCATGAGGCAATGAAAGACACATTAAACGGCTTGTTGTATTTTTGCACCAACAATTCCCTCACCTCTGAATCCTTTTAATGGCTGTGTGAGTGCACCTTCTCTTGGTGAAGATGTGTGCAGTGTCATTTGTATGTGATATTTAAAGTCCAACTTCACCCTTTAAAGCTGAAAGCGTTACCGAATGTTTTACAAAGCGTTGAGCTCATGACGTGAGTTAAACAGATACAGCAGAAGCTCAGGAGACGGATGTTGTTGCAGTATGTGATTACTTTGTTACTTGTCATCTGTTTAACATGTTACTTCTGTTTCAACTTAAAAATATGAATACAGAAAGGAATTCCACAGAACACAGTGTTCCAGCAATGCACAGACGCTACATTTTGTGTCACTGCCGACGGAAAAAACACAAGAAAAAATGGAAAAAGATGAATCACTAAAAGGACTGTTTTTAAGACTATCACTGCCAAATGCACAACCCAGATGGGCAGATGCAAAAAAAATTATTTAATAAAGCAAAAACTCACAAAAACAGGAAGTAAAATGAAATGACAAACTAACGGCCCTGGAGTCACTGACAGCCAACCAGTGTGCCATAGAGAAAACCTGTGAGAAGATCTTAGAAATTTACAAGATTTACAAGAACTGTAACCACATTTCCTTTTGAGGAAATTAACCATGGGGGAAATTCCATTTCTACATTTCACAGCTTTGCTGTTCAGGCATGTCTTGAAGAGTCATGTGATGGTCAGTCAAATGAGGTCAAACCTCACAAAGAAGAAATTTGATATTCTGTGTTTTTAATAGCTTTTGAATCCGTAACTGGTATTTGAGTTGCAACTCTAATAAGTTTGTAAACTGACAAAATTCAGAATTTTACTTCTATGAGTAAAATCCACCTATTTAAGTTAATATTCAGGGAGGCAAAGATTGCAACAAGGGATTGTGGGAGCGGCTGAACATAGTGTAAAATATTGTTTTAAAGTACGGCATAAGAATTTGTTTAGTTTGGTCTGTCACATTAGAGAAATTGCAGTACAAATGAAATGAAAAACTAGGACAAGAGACTCTCAGCGATGATGATAAGCCAGCTCCAGTATGCACACCGATACAACCAAGGTCGAGAAAGGCTCATCCTCAGCAAAATCTAATCGAAATTTGGCTATTGCTCAATAAATGTAGAACACTTTGGACAAACAATGACATCCACTTTTAACCTTTTATTGTTTGGTACAGTTCTTATTCTATATCATAGTTCTAAATTAAATGGCATTACAAAAAAGAACTTCATCTCTAAATAAGAGACTGAATCAGAAAAGAAAACAGAAGTTTCAGCTCCTGCCCAGATGACACATGAAGTGAATTGACAAACATATTGAGAAAGACTAGAAAAAACACAATGCATCATGTCACATCACCCAAGATGTGTCAAGTGAAGTTGCACAGCTGTACAGTGGAACATAGCAGATTACATGAATATATTCCACAGAAAACGGAACTCTTGATATCTTCTCCCGTTTCACGCTTGGTTATGGTGAGGGAAAGATCACAGCATTAAAAGGTAAACATCGATTGCAGGTCACACCAGGGGGCACATTTGTAAAATGAGTGATAATGTGTTAAGACACATTTGAAGCCTTGGTTCTGAGCAATAATAAACTGTCCATTATCAATGGTTACATATCCACTGTAATAAACAAAGGCCAAATAAACAACTTATATATGAAATTATATAAAGAAATATCATCTATTTGTCACTGGGAAATTGGTCCCTGGAAACAGACATGCATAAGGTCTCCCATCTCTACTTCATATAGGACATCCAGACTGAAAGAGACACCAAACAACTACAAATGACGCAGCTTGCTTGACTTTGTAGTTTTGCACCTCATTGTGTTTTCTTTTTTGTCTCTGTGTAGTCGTACACAGTGGCCATTTTTTGTCTCTTGTGGTAGTCTCATTGTAGTTGTTTTTCGTCTCTTTCTGGTCGTCTCTTGGTGGGCCCATCAGATTGAGGGGGATGCCCTCTCACAATTTCTGCAACTATGAGCCAGTAAATACAGAAGACTAACTGTAACTCTGCTTTGTTTTTATTAATGGCATGTCGTTTTTATCTCATAAAATCCTTTAGAGGATGCAATGATTCCTTTCTTACTCGTGATAACAAAACCATGTTCACACATGCAGGATACAGAAATACCGTTCAAAATGAAGTTCCAAATAGATTTGTGAGAAGCAGCTTTTCGACTATTTTGAATAATCCACATTTCCATATATATTGTCTGAGTGATCCGTACTTTGAGCCATCTGATCTGGAGGGGCCTGCAAAGACAGACGTTGGGTTATATATTAGGCTGTGGTTTTTGTCTTAGTTCCCATCTTCTTAGTAAATTAAAACCCAACCGAGTGGGGGTATTGTACCTCAATGTTGATGTAGACAGGTTCATCAATGTCCTTCAGTTCGGAGGGTTCCTTGTGCTCTTGTCTTTTGCAAGATGCTTCACTGAAAAGACAAAAGAGACCAGGTTGGATTCCAACTTGAGAGACAGGAGATCAGAAATGTGTCATTATGTCAGCAATTCACATTCACATATCTGGTGGAACAGCTGTTTTCAGAGTCAAAAGTCTTCATAAGTATAGTATTAAACTTTGCTTTCTGTATTATACACAGTAACAACAAATAATATCTACACTCTAATTCGATTTCACATTTGTATCAAGAAACAAACCTTTTCAATTGGTTTGCTCGGCTAAAATTTGCATAATGTCCAGAATCTTCCCTGGTAAAAGATTTTGACCTGTGAAAATAGTGAAAAAGATATTAGCCTTTCATCTGTTTGTATAAAAATATTTTTACAACACATTTGAAGCCCCCCCCCCCCCACACTATTTTCACAGGTCAAAATCTTTTACCAGGGAAGATTCTGGACA
>NW_022280043.1:1305868-1327745 GCF_004355925.1 Anarrhichthys ocellatus
AAAAAAAAAAAACATGCATGCACATGCATCCGTTTGCACATGTGAGGGTGAAACATCAAAGTGAAGTGACAATAAGCAAAAACATTATTGAGTGAAAGGTGAGTTTAGGATGTCTGCAGATGATTTACTTAAGAAAAGCACAACGATCACTTGTAAAAAACAAACACTCTAAATTAGTTAAAAATGAAGTTACCTTTTGTGTTTTATGCCAAAGACTATTCCAACGACAACAATAACGATCAGAATTGCACCCACTGATACAGAGATGGCCATCTGCCATTGCGGTGGAGACTCCTGGGTCGTACTCACTTGGGAGGAAACTATATCCGTGGACAGTAATTTTATTAATAAAGGAAACCAAATTACAGATTTAGACATATTGAATATCAAACTGTGAAAACTTACTTGTTGTTGTTTGAAAGGTGGGAATTAGTAGTATCCTAACTAAAAAAATAAAAAATAAATCAGTTTACTTACTTTTTCTGACATAGAAATAGAAATATTAAACAGCCTATTGGCAAATTGAGGAGTACAGAAACAAAGTATATGAATGTGAATGAGAGAATAAAAGCTGACCAGCTGGAACAGGAGGGATTGGTGAAACACCCGGACCTGGGGGAGAAACATGTAAGGTTTTGAATTAATTTCTCTTTAGTCAATTTGATTCATGACATAAATGATTTTTTAAATTTTTTTTACTGAAAGTCTTACCAGATACAGAAATGGAAACAAACTTATCATAAAAACTGAAGTACTCCTTCTTTGCGATAACTCTCACATAGATGTTTGGTTCATTATGCCTGATGCCATTGATCTTGAGGGAGCAGTTTCCTTTGCTTTCATCTCCAATGAGTTTGGTCTTTCCTCTGTACTTCTCAAGCACAAGTGTGTTATTCGGGTGAAAAACATATGGATTTTTGTTGTTTGTAATGGAATCAAAGTTGCTTCCCTCACGCTTTTTCCAGTAAACTTTAACACTTTCAGTCTGGTATAAAGGTGGAATGGTAAATGTACACGGTATGGTCACATTTGAACCCAAGGTTGCATTGATATGTCCAGAGACATGAACATCCCAGCTTTGACCTAGGTCCAAAACCAAAACAGAAATTATATTTATCAAAGTGCATACTTCATGAAATAAAATATAAAACAAACAAATCGACTCAATGTGTCACTCACCTTTTGAATTAGACGCCAGGATCAATATGAGAGTGAGATCAATCAGGCCCATCAGCTTCATCTGATCCAAGGAGGACTTTCTGAGGTCAACCAACATCCTGAAACTGTGTAGAGTGAACTCAGCGTTTCAGCTCTGTCTATCACATCTGGTGGCTGACGTGCTACAAAAGTTCTGAAGTTAAACTGCCTGTCTTCTGCTGAAAGTAAATACTCACTGTGAGAGGGACCCAGAAGGGGTTGCAGGGCTTTGTTGTGCTGTCATTGATGTAACATTGATGTGAAATGGTTGGGTGTGTTTCCTGTTCAGCATGACTTGAAAAAAAGGAAGTTGGGACAGAAAAGCGAACACTGACCATTTCTCACTGAGATTCAGAGAAAATGAGAAAACACTGAAGCTGATGTGCTGTGCCCATCATATAATTTGAAAATACAAAAAAACTGGACAGAGAAGAATATGTGCTTGATATAAATGATGATATAACAGAGCAGGTGTGAGGGCTTTAGTTCAACATCACTAATGCATTGGATACAAAATTGAAAAGTGTTAAGAGTTGCTTTACTAGTTTCAGGGAAAACGGGTAGGCTATACTCAGAACCAAACACATCTCTCTCACCAATAATTATTTTTTACACTCATAACGTAGCTCAGAGTTGTGAATAAACAGTTTGTATGTTTCCACATCAGTGTCACAACAGCATAGGCTAATATGTGCAAGGTTTCACACAGATAGAGGTGTCGTCCATCCGCTTTCCTCAAATAGTAAAGTGTCATCTCTGCTCCACAGACTAGTTTCAATAATGTCAGGTATGAGCTTTGAAATTATGGCTTCTAAATAAAAGTATAGCTTCAAATTTTTTAAAGGCTAATCTAACAATGACATGCCGACATGTAAATTGATGTGTTATTGGTTGCTGTAACTGTTCATCCTGCTGGCCACAAAGGCTACTAAGCAGTCAGCAGGCTCAAGCTGTCTGATATGTCTGTTAGTGAGACAAATCAATTTATCTTTCAAAGCTACAATATTTTCGCACCAAATTCCCTCTTTGTGTAACTAACCCTCTGCTGCAGAAGCACAGGCCGTGGAAGCACAAAGGAGGAGTTTCATTCTAAGAAGACAGATACCAACTTGATTCGTCGAAAGCCTCATATCAGCTTCAGCTGAACTTTAGAATGCATTGACTCTGGATTCTGATTTTGTCCCCATCACTTCCATTTGACCACTGTAGGAAGGGAAGACTTCGCAGCCAGTATGGACAGGAGGACAACAGAGATCAATAACCCTTTCAATGTACAATGCCAGTAATGGTAAAAGATGAATAAATGCTAGCCTATATCTTCCAAAGCTCTTCACACAGTGTTTTTAATGTGTTTCCTGCAGCTGAGGATAATACTGCTCTTATACCCGTTAAGATTATGGATTAAGGAATATATTTTGGTAGCTTCAACAGCAGATATCATACATCAATAACTCAGTCAAGTCCGTTTTAGCTTAGATATTGATCAAAGGTGTTTTGTTTTATGACACCTTATATCATAAGACCTTCATTTTGGATTCAGAAGGACATGACCTACCTTTTCTGTTGCTAATTTCACATATAGATCTATGATATTCTACCCCACAGTTAATTTAGGAGATCCATAACCCAGTATCCCTGGGTTTATTGTTTTGTTTCATTAGCAAAAGCAGGCCAACAAACTTTATTGGCATGTAGGTCTAATATTAACATGATATTCGAATCAAGCTTGATTAAAGAATAGCCTACACACCATAAAAGAGAATTGCGTGTTGTGTTTTGGTTCACCTTCTCGTCAGTTTGGGCTACTGATGGGATAAAACTGTGTGCTTGATGCTGTTAAATGAAACCACTAGGTGGAGTGAGACACGCTCGCAAATTCCAACGTGAACTTTGGCACTGGAGACCACCTGGAATGTGGGCCAAACTCGGATCTCAAGGTACAGTCATATGACTCCCGGATGGCCGAATGAGACCCAACAGGCCGTGAAATGGTTTGCTGAAAGTCATTCAATATTGTTTGTGATCTTGAACGGGTCGATTCCTGTTGGCGGAAGTCAGTCCCGGTTGGTTTCAGCTCCCGATGGGTTTTTGGGACGTTGTTTAGTGAGCAGTGGTGTGCATGAGGATGACAGTTTGTTGTCTGTTGGCAAGCGCTGCTTCACCTGTTCGTGGTGGGATCGCGACTACTGCAGGCACCGATGGAAGACTCGAATCACGGGAGTCCGCGACCGACAGCCGGAGATGAGACAAGCTCCCCGGATAGTCACCAATCCGGTGCCAGCTTCCAGAGGAAAGTAGCAGCGGTCAGCTCTCCTGCTCAGTCCGTCGCACGTCTCACCTTACCTGGAGTCATGGACGCCGAGGGGAGGGTCGACGAGTCACGGCTGAGGATGCATATTTTCAAAAACGGTAGATCTATCTATCTATCTATCTATCTATCTATCTATCTATCTATCTATCAAAACAGATGCAGATATTACAAATCACAGAAAGAGTTCAAGTGATTTTCCTAAATATGTATAGTATTTATATAGCATGACTTTACATAATTATTACAAAATGTATGCACGTTTGCATTCAACTTCAGTATTAGTCAGTGGCTCAGTTTGAATTTAATGCAGGAGAAGCTTTATTCTGAGGTTACAACAGGTTAAACAGGGTTATTCAATAATCCCATTAAAATCTTTGCTAATCCAGTGAAATTCATGTTTGAAATATTATTTGCACATATCTGTATAAATATAGTATGGTATGAGATGGAAGTGCGTTGCATGCAGTTGTATAATTGTATAATAATGTATATGGGTCTTCACCCTGAACACCAGTCATGAGGCCCAATATAATTCTGAACAAAGCCTAAAATAATAATAAAATGATGATCAACATGTGGCTTTAGTGTCTAGAAAAATGAAACTGTCTTCACATGCAGTATTGTGCTGCTGCAGTAAATTCTTCAACAGGGATTCTTATTATCAGATGTGTCCACGCATCAATGATTGTAGATGCATCAGTGACTATTCATACGGACAAAGAGGAAAGGAAGTCAAGTGATACTTTGCTTCAAGACATTAGCTGAGCCACAGTCGAACTATTCTCTACAATCTAACATTGCATTGTACATCTGACCCCCTCCAGTAAAGAACTCCAGCGTGACTTCTGTGATAAAGCCACGGATACCAGAATAAAATCACATGAGATTCACCAGCCAGAGTAAAACATCCACTGAAGTGTGGGAAGCTAAGAAATGAGGATCTGGATTTGTGGCTCCAGTGCGTACAATATGTTAAACCAGCCCCTAAACACAGTCCTTAGACTGCCACTCAACTGGTCCTGGCACTATCTTGTTATGTTGATTTGTACTAGGCACAGGACGATAAACATCTACACATAAGAGCTCTTATGGGGTAAAACATCACTTTGAATCTATCATCTATGAGCAGGAATGTGGAAACCCACCCCCCTTTTTCTTAGGCCTTTTGACCTTTATGCACATTCCATCCCTACAAACATGGAAACCAAAGATTAAAGAACCTGCAGAGTGAAACATTACATAAGACATCTCAAATCCCGATGAAAGCAGGGTAAAGTTCATACAATTTTGGATCAGCGACTGTTTCATAAGGATTCCCTCATTTCACACCTAATTTCCACCAAATTACTTGGATTATGTGATTCACTCAGGGTTGGTTTTGCTCTGATGGAGATTGGTTTGACTGAAGCTCAAATTACCTTTTGGCTGGAAAACACTGGTGAGTCAGTTATATTGACCACTTTAAATGATCAAAAGGGTTTCAATCCCTGTCCAGGTGGCGTGTGTCTCTCTGAGCGTGGTCTGGCGTGGAGTTTCTTGTTTGGGATGTACCCTTGCAGCTCGACAACTTTAGAGCGCTCTCTGCTGCAGGAGCAGATGGTGGTACGTTACCGGGTCATGAAGAGAAAGTGGCAGCAGTTCCTTCCTTTGGCCGTGCGGATGCACCTTAACGGCACTGACGGTAAAAGCCCAAACATGCATTGCAATGAAGAGTCATACGGCTCTCAAGTGTGTCAACCTTTCATTCATTGTTTTTCCTCTTTCCCTGCACTACTTTTTCTTTTGTTAAAACATGACCACATGATCCTGTCTTCATTCCAGCTGAGTTGGTGGCAGCAGTCAGGTACTTTGACCAGAGGCAGGCACTGGCTCAGCAACATACCCAGGACCAGTCTGAGGAGGTCAGGGACAGACTGGCTTTCTTGGAGCTTCAGGCACAGGTTAGATCAGTTTAATATGTGGTAGTATAATTGTTATCTTTATTTTTCAATGCCATGTTTTTTATTTTATATGTAATTCTGTTTTTCTGTTCAATACACGTCTGCGTCTGTAGTTCCATTAAATGTGTTTACTTTGTCTTTGTTTGATAGAAGAGATTGTGTGTTTAAAGTGTGAGGAGTGAAGTATATTTAGGGAAATTACACAACAGGATATAATGTACTCCCTCAAGTATAAGGCACTTCTCTATGTGGAGTGTGTGCACTTAGGAACAACTGATAGATTTGTGCATTTAGATAGTGATACTTCACAAGCAGCTTCAACACAATGAACTGACACAAGTTTACAATTCCCATTTCTAGTGCAATAACAAGACTAAATGTGATCAAATGCATGGACTCCACTGAAGCAGTTCACGCAGACAATCAACATATTTGTTTCTACGTTTCCTTGCTGTTGCCAGATATTGTTTGAGCGAGTCACGTTTGACCAAGAGGAGCTGCGGGAAGCCACACGCATTATCGGCAAGGATGTAGCGAGAACTAACAGAGACCTGAGCTATTATCAGTGAGTGATTGTCAGCCGTTGTTGTGGTTTTTAACTATGTGTCAAAAGATAGTGTGTTGGATGTTATTGCTGACCCTTGACCTGAAGTTTGTGGAAGTAAACATCCAGACATTTAGTTTTAAGCAGCTAAAAAGGGATCATTCACTTTCTGCTCACCTCAGTTGACCTGGAAAGCCTAACAAAAAGCAATATACTGTGGTAAGTCAAATTTGATATGTTGTTGTAAGACACAATTAACTCTGAAGGCCACATCACTTTTTAATAATGATGAAAAAAAGGAATCCTGGCATCTTATGCACAGCACTTAGTTACACAGGTCGTACATGCTTTGTTTTCTCCTGGGTTATGCTGTAAATCTTGAATCTTAAAATGTACAAATGGCATTTTATAGGCTATCAGCATTATCTACCTGTTAAAAGAAAGACTTTAAGTCTAGTGAGCTGTGAGTTGCTTCTGCATTTAGATAAACACTGAGGAAAGTAAAAAGACCAAATTTTATTTGGTAGCTCCAAAGATATTTTGTCTCTTGCCCCTGGGGGCTGCAGAACCACTGTGACTGCTTCTCTAAAATACAAGCATTTTGGTACGATGCTGAAATAATAGATAATAGCTTCATTTAAAATTATGGTTTGAAAGCTCATCATGAAAGCTATCATTTATAGTATTAGTATTACTAGTATGTTATTTAGCGAAAAGGATTCCTGTCTTATGAATGTGAGGAAGCAACCATCGTCATATCCAATGTTTCTGTGGATTATTTCCATAACTACTTATAGAGACCAACTCAACTCTGACAACTCAATGTATGAAAACATTTTCTGCAGTGTTCAACTAATTCTGCTGACTTCTGTTTCTGCAGGGGTGAAGGTTCAGCCAACCTCTTGGTTTTGCGAGATATCCTCATCACTTATGCTGCTTTTCATCCAGGTAATCAGCAAGAATGAGCCCACCTCAGGTTTATTAACACTGACAAGATCAGTCAGCATTAAGCTGCGTGTTGCCCCGTTAAAGGCACTAACTGTTGGTTGTTTGTGCATCACTTCTCTCGTTTGTTGATCCAGAGGTCAGTTATGCCCAAGGAATGAATGACCTGTGCAGCCGGTTCCTGGAGGTTCTCAACTCTGAGGTTGACGCTTATTGGAGTTTCTCCTGCTACATGGAGAAGTTCTCCAAGGACTTCAGGGCTGATGGTCTGCACAGGAAAATAGGTCGGATAGCCAACAAGAAATGCAACTTAATGGATAATGAATGCTATGTTTCCAAGATATAAATGTTTTGTGAAAGATTTGTGACCTCTAGTGGTAAAACAAGGATGTTGAAAACAATAATTCCAGTACATGCCATCAACTGTCCCATTTTTATATTTAAGTGTAGGGTGTATTAGACTGATACAGAATGTACCGTTTTCTGAAAGTTTTTATTTTTCCAATCAGTAGAAGTTTGATGCTTAATTCAGACAAAAAAAACATATAAAATATGAACAAAATCCAAAGAAAATGTACATAAACTAGAGAAAAAGGCATTAGAAATCAAATAAAATCCATCCAAGACAAAAGCTTTTGTTATGAACAGATTTTACTGTTTTACAACAGATTACACTGCAATAAAGTACAGTCTATGAGTTTCGATTCTGCAGTTGAAGCATATGAAATAGTTGTTTTTTTTAAATCTCTTTTAGAGTTGGAGGCAGCCCTGCTGAAGGAACTGGACCCTCAGCTTTATGCTCATTTGGTCACAGACAGCATGGAGAGCTTCACCTTCTGCCACAGGTATATCTACACAGATCTTTGCCACCATTCTCTATTTTTATTCTCTATGTCTGACTATGGGATTATATGTGTTATTGTTCCACATGCACATTTCCTTTGTGTGTGCATGTGTTGTGTGTCCTTTTTAGGTGGCTGCTGCTGGGTTTCCAGAGGGAGTTTGAACACAGTGACGCATTACGTTTGTTCGAGATCCTGAGTTGTGACCACCTGGAGCTTATCTCCCAGCAAGTAGACCGAGCCCGTTATAAGGAAAGGCTTGCACGAAAATGCGGCACAGGTAAAACAAAGAACTGAAGTAAACAAGGCTGAATGTGGAGGGATAGCTGCCTCTATTAAATGTCTGACTTTAATGCAGCGATGTGTCTCTGCAGAGGACAATTCAGAGTCAGAGCTGCAGGCCATCAACACTGACTTCACATTTGAGCTCTTCATCTGTGCAGCCATCCTGTTAGAGAACAGAGAGTCTCTGCTGCGTTGCCGTGATGAAGTACAACTTATCCAGTTTACTAGCAGGTTTGTCCGTATGCTAAGACATAAAAGTCCCATCACATAAAAACGGATTGTGTTTTTGTTCATGAATGAGATGGTTAAATATTTGCCTTTTTGTGCAGCCTTCAGGGAACACTGGAACTGAACAGCACGCTAAAGAAAGCAGAGCACCATTTGTACAACTACTGCAAGCGCTGTGCTCGAGACTATATGTGCTGTAAAACGGACAATAGCAAAGAAGAGGACTTTCTTTATCAAATCCGTAGTTTACTTCTTTTAAGGTGAAAGCTACTATTTAAATACCTGATGTCAAAGTCTCTTATGAAACTGTAATTTGTAACAAGGGACATATAATCCCTATTTAGAGTTTTGATGGCACATTTGTTGTTTTTATTTCTGAGGGAAACACACTGATGGCTGCTTACCTTAAATTGTATCCATAACTGCTGTCTATTATAAATGTACAGTATTTATTGTTTGACAGTTGACCTACATCAACTGTGAGTTATTTTGGTTGCTCTCCTTAACTGCAATTATAATATAAAGCTTAAGCTCAATATCTTACAGATAGGAATCACGCTTCAGAGGATTTGTTTTCCGGGTGATGCAATATTCGACTGCATGTGTGAAAACATGAGATCTGGCGTGTCGCAACAGGTGGTGTTTGTAACAAACTGCAGTTATATTTAATGCCAGATGGTCTCTGTGTCAGAGATGCCTATGTAACAAGAATAGACATCCAGTTTTGCGCTCTGGCAGAGGGACCATGTACTAGAGGGAAGGAAAATTACTGCACTACTGTCTTTTAAACTGAGAATGAAACATGTACACTATATAAATAACCAAAAAAATGATACCTCAATAAACCTGCTGATGATTGTTTACTATATGGTGTTGGCAATATCCATGTTCAGTTTGCTTATTTACCTTACATAAAACAGGAAGTCAGCAGTGTGAAAACTAATAATTTAATTCATGCTCTGAATGAAAACCCCCTCATATTACTAACCAACTGCAAGTAATAGATTAACTGGGATAAGAAAAAGTATAGGAATGCAGAAACGTATGAATGTACATGAGTTTCTGTCACCACAGTTATTATATTCATCTATACAGTGTATATATTGTAGTTTAGTCCATGTGGATGGACTACATTTACTATACATGCATTAACGTAGATAGCTTTTTTTTCAATTTTTGCCTCTTATTTACCCGTTCACACATGCCAACAGCAGCAGAGCATGGTTCACTGTATTGCTCAAGGACACATTATCAAGTGGAGTGTGAACCAGAAGAACTGGGGATCAAACCTCCAACCCTGTGATTAATGGACTACCTGCTCTAAATTCCTCAGCCACAGCCACCTCACAAATACTGTGATCGATCTATTTCAGGTTCTAAAATGCAAATGGTTTTAACATCTGGCTGAGTTTTGAGGCCCTTAAACATCTGTTTCAGACAAAGGGCACATTGATTGTCTATATGATTCCAGAAGTTTTAGGCTATCCAGAGATGTTCATAATGGTTAAAAACGCTTTTGAGAAATGTAACACTATAGTGATCCATTTTTAATTGAAGTTGTTAGTTTGTTTTGCTCAACTGGCAGAGGGTTACAGATGTAACAACAGCAAGCTTTCTTTCAAGGAAATCCAGTCAATGAGCTGACACATGGGCCTAGAACTTTCCTTGGTGGAGTCACCTGACACCCTGATGGGCTTTCCCTGCATGCACAGTGCTCTATATACACTGGGGAGCAGAGACATTCGTCCTTTTGGTCCACCCGCCAGGAGAGGGAAAGGAGTTTAAGACAAGTTAAAACAGAACTTTATTAATGCGAAGGAAATTCCTGTGCCAGAGTTTCATTAAAGATTCAGGAGATTCTTTAAACTCAGGAGCGTTGTGTGCTAGGCGAAAACTCAGTAAACTCTCACGTCTTGAACATCTGACTTCACAAGGTAACCCCTTAAGTAGCATTGCACTCAGCCTGGCTTCATAGTCCGTCTTGCTTGCTGCTTTGAAAGCTTAATGTGCCAACTTGAGAGGTTTTCCCAAATAATAGGCTTGCATGTTTTTTGTCAAAGAGTAGCATGACAAGTTGAAGCAGAATCTGTAAGAAGAACCACACAGTTGAGTGACTGTCCAGTAAACAAAAATGTCTTTTGGGATTATTTGTTTCCATTTCCCAACAGTGTCAGTTGGATCTTCAGGATTGCTTCAACCAAAGGACGCTGAATAGCATTAACTATACCAAATGGCTAAGACGGAATCTAATACAAACTGCCTGCATGTGTGCATCACTTTACCACAGGCCACAGTGCTGTTATATTTATGTTCCAAAATATTTGTTTTGTACTGCACATGAAGTCTTTTAGAATTAGGCGTAGGACAGGCAGTGAAGCAACGCTGTCAACATTTAGCATGTCAGCATTTCCTGCTCTATGTTACACAACTGGATAACAAGTGATAATTCAATAGTCCGAAATAGTTGAAGCCGTTCTGGGGAATTATAGGGAACATGGTTCAACTGTCACCCGTTAAGCATGTAGAGGAAAGAAAGATAATCTAAAGATTTTTAAACTTAAATAAGTCAGTTTTGTTGTTGTTATTTGGTGTAATATTAATTCTAAAAATTAATTCTAAAAGGTTAAATATCCTGCCTCAGTCTGCTGAACGGTAGCAACAGGAAGCTTTTGCTGAGTTCTTCACTAATCAAACACGACTTACTGCACCTCAAAGCTGTGGTTCTATCTGTTTTAATGGGAACCAGTCTTGCCTACTATAGTCACTGATAAATGATCTGTTCATTTTTAGCCTACCTTCCATTCATTGCCATACACTGATGCTTATTATAGTAACGGTAAGCTATTTGGAGCCAGCTGTCGGAACATAGACACACAGATCACTATTCCAGGATCAGTACATCACATTTCACCAGCTTGAATGTTACCGAGGGAGGAGCGGAGAGTGAAACAGTGTGGAGAGGGAATTAAAGGGCAGTGTAACATCCACCAATCGTTTGCTCTCAAGTGTCAGGAGGTGGTTAAGGCAACTACGCCATGGATGCTCCTCCACCACTCCACCAACTGAGCCTCATGTGGCCTTGCACAGACTTATGTAACAGGGTCAGGCATATCTTTGTAGATACACAGTGGGTATACATGGGTGGAGTGCAGGTGTGTACACATTGATTGAATAATACTGCAAGGAAACACAAGTCCAAGTACAAAACAATTACTATCATAAACATCAAAATATTATTATAAAAACTTTATTCAGTTATGATGAACACATACACTAATCTGGGATTACTGTCCATAACAAAAAGGGCTGCAATCACTAACATATTTATTTCATCTTGCTTCTTTTATGTAAGATGTCTAAAGGACCAGCAGTAGGCATTGATCTGGGAACCACATATTCCTGCGTGGGCATCTTCCAGCATGGCAAAGTGGAAATCATTGCCAATGACCAAGGAAACAGGACCACGCCCAGCTATGTGGCCTTCACAGACACTGAGAGACTGATTGGAGATGCTGCCAAGAATCAGGTGGCCATGAACCCAACCAACACTGTATTTGGTGAGGACTGCAACACCCAAAAGGCCACAGGCTCAGAAACAGTGATCGAAAATAACATGTGACTTACAGTGTCTTGTTTTTTCTCTTAAATCTTCTTCAGATGCTAAGCGTCTGATCGGTCGTAAGTTTGATGATCCTGTGGTGCAGTCAGACATGAAGTACTGGCCCTTCAAGGTTGTGAATGATTCAACCAAACCCAAGGTGGAGGTTGAATACAAGGGTGAGATAAAGACCTTCTACCCTGAGGAGGTGTCCTCGATGGTCCTCACCAAGATGAAGGAGATCTCTGAAGCTTATCTCGGCAAGGTAGATGACAATAAGAGTACAATCTCAAAATGACCAAGGGTAGTTCGGTTTTAAAAAGGTGTCAGTGACAAGCTGTAACTGTCAAGGAAAAATACTTAGTATTTATAACTGTTACACTTAACAGAATCTCAAACGCAAGACCTCAGAATCATAGCAAGCACTTCCTCTGCCTCAAAACACATTGTGAGAAAAGTTTCTATTAGTGCCTTGTTCATGTTTGCAATGTGGTGACAGATTTTAAAAAGTAGAATAGTTTGAACACAAATGATATTTATTGACTCACGGTCTTACTGTCTTCCCAGCCTGTCACCAATGCAGTTGTCACAGTTCCTGCCTACTTCAATGACTCCCAGCGTCAAGCCACCAAAGATGCTGGAACCATCGCTGGGCTTAATGTGCTGCGCATCATCAATGAGCCCACTGCTGCAGCCATTGCTTATGGCCTGGACAAAAAGGTGACTTACTAACAAAATACAAACATTAACATCTTCTATGTTCCTATTAGTAATTCTTACTCTTTATTTTAGGTTGGCGGTGAACGTAATGTCCTTATCTTTGACCTTGGAGGTGGTACTTTTGATGTGTCAATCCTGACTATTGAGGATGGCATCTTTGAGGTCAAGGCCACAGCCGGAGACACTCACTTGGGGGGTGAGGACTTTGACAACCGGATGGTTAACCACTTCATAGCTGAGTTCAAGCGCAAGTTCAAAAAGGAAATCGACAACAACAAGCGAGCTGTGCGTCGTCTACGCACAGCCTGCGAGCGTGCCAAGCGCACCCTCTCCAGCAGCACTCAGGCCAGCATTGAGATCGATTCCCTCTACGAAGGAGTAGATTTCTACACTTCCATCACCAGAGCCCGTTTTGAAGAGCTCAATGCAGACCTGTTCCGTGGGACCCTCGAGCCTGTGGAGAAGGCCTTGAGGGATGCCAAGATGGACAAGGGCCAGATCCATGACATTGTCCTGGTGGGTGGCTCCACACGTATCCCCAAGATTCAAAAGCTGCTGCAGGACTTATTTAATGGCCGTGAGCTCAATAAGAGCATCAACCCTGATGAGGCAGTGGCCTATGGTGCAGGTGGGTCTCTCTACAGCATTTAGGTCTATACTCATTTTCTGGTCATATTACTAGTTGAGTATAAACACTGTTGTTCTAACATGATTAAGTGGTTTATATTGAAGCGTTCCTGTTGTTATGGCATTAGTTTCACCATTTTGAAACTGTTCACAGCTGTGCAGGCAGCCATCTTGGCTGGTGATAAGTCTGAGAATGTACAGGACCTGCTCCTGCTGGATGTCACGCCCCTGTCCCTGGGAATTGAAACAGCTGGAGGAGTAATGACTGTCCTTATCAAAAGGAACACCACCATTCCCACCAAGCAAACCCAGACCTTTACCACCTATTCAGACAACCAACCTGGTGTGCTTATTCAGGTAGTTCTAGACAAATAACAGTTCACTCTCCATTGCTGTCCCAGTGTATTACAATTACTCCTGAAAGTGTATGTTGATGCAAAACAATTTAAGTTGAGTAACTGTTTTCAGGTTTATGAAGGTGAGAGAGCCATGACCAAGGACAATAACATCCTGGGCAAGTTTGAGCTGTCCGGTATTCCACCTGCTCCCAGAGGTGTCCCTCAGATTGAGGTGACCTTTGACATTGATGCCAATGGCATTCTCAATGTGTCTGCAGTGGACAAAAGCACTGGAAAGGAGAACAAGATCACCATAACGAATGATAAAGGTAGGGAACCATGTTAAATACGTATTAAATCAGAAGGTGATGTAGCACAGCTGGAGAATAGTAGTTAAATGTCAAATATTTATGCTTAGTCTCTCTGTTCTACTTTGTTGTCTTTAAAACCACATCTCACTCTGACGGCCCGCGGGCGGGCCGTCAGAGTGTCAACGGCATATTTGTGTTATGTACACAACTGCTCTGTAACGATGAGTATTAATGTGATATCTCATTAGAAAGCTACGGTTCTTGTAATTCGATTTATGCAAACCATTTCAAGATACAATAACAACAGCAGGTACAGTTAACGTCTCTGTCAAACAAGCACTCCAAAAATAGCCGATAAAATATCGCCGTGACTCACCGATTATGATTCATAATGTCCCCCTCGTGCATGCTAGTCCAGCAAAAATGGTCTTGCTAGGTGGCTAAGGGTCCACTCGATCGAATCCAGTAAAAGATTTAGTCCAAAACACATTAGTACGTCCATAAAGACCCACGAGGCTGTTGCATCATTCCAAATTAGCCAGCAGATATGATAACTCGCGATCGTATTCCGGGCATAATTTCACTTTTGATGTCAACAGAGCGGAGATTTTCAGCGTAAAATGGAGCCTGAATTCCGCCGGTTAGATTGACACCTCATTTGACCCAATAGGAGCTTCTATAGCCCGGTCACATTCTGGAACAGTCAATGAGAGTCCGCTTTGAAAGACAATGCTCTCTTCTTTGGGTATAGCTCGAGCCAATTGGAAACAGATCCTGTTCAAACTCAGGCTCCATATAGCCAATGAAATTACGAAGACAAGGATATGCAGATTCAGCAGATTGCATGCTGGGAAAGTTTTCAAAACTGAATTGTAAACCGTGACTCAGGTACCTGAGACAGATTATCAAGAGCAAAGTCTGGTTCATGAATTTTCAAGAATCTGTGAAAGTTGACAATGTTTAAATATGATATAGTTAACCATACATTAACATAAATAAACTGTAGTTTAAATTTCGGACTTGTAGTATATGCATTTTGACATGGTGCCGCGAGCCTCCAAGTGCATTTTTATGCGGCTGCACTCTTAGTAAACCACGTTGAAAATAATTTTCTGTCGTATTGTTATCAAATTCTAACTTCTACCAGATGTCGTGACTGTATGCTGTCGTAGGGCTGTGTTTTCCGGGTCATAAGTCCCAGCCATAGATAACTGCTGCCATCTGTTGGCCAAAACAAATCTCGGCGGAAATAAAAACCTTCTTTTTCAGTGTGCTGAAAATTCCATAGCTCAATGCTAGTAGCACTTACTGCGATTCTGACTGATTGTGAAGAAACTTCAGAGTGTTGCTGTTCAATAGAGACTAAAACCATACATGTACTCCCAATGGTTCAATAAGAGCTGTCAGTTTACTTTGGGTACGCGGTGGATAGGCGTTTTAGGCAAATTTTACAGGAGTGATAAGAGGTTGTCTTTATATTTTTAGTCCAATTTTAGTCCAATTCCATGTATGCGTACGCATACATGGCCAATAAAGCTGATTCTGATTCTGAATTGCTACACATGAACATAGAAAATAAACACATATTGCACAGAAGGTACACAGCTTCGTATTTAATTTATTTCATAGGGCGGTTGAGCAAGGAGGACATTGAGCAGATGGTGCAGGAGGCGGAGCAATTCAGGGCTGAGGACGAGGTCCAGAGAGAGAAGGTCACAGCCAAGAACTCCCTTGAGTCTCTGGCCTTCAACATGAAGAGCACTGTGGAGGACGAGAAGCTCCAAGACAAGATCAGCCCTGAGGACAAAAAGTCCATCGTAGACAAGTGCAACGAAGTCATTGCCTGGCTGGACAAGAACCAGGTAAAATCACTGTTTACTGAACTATGAGTCTTGATGAGAGACAAGGTTCCTCTTTTGCTCACATTGTGAGAGCAGAGCGGTGTCCTCAATCATGTAAACAATGTGAAATAATGTGAAATCCCCAACGTCCCTTTCACATTATTTTCATTGAATAGACAACAACAATATATTAACAACCCACCCAGTTTTCTGTGACAGTGAATTATTTGTGCTTTCTGTTACCCAGATGGCAGAGAAGGACGAGTACGATCACCAGCAGAAGGAACTGGAGAAGGTGTCCAACCCCATCATCTCCAAACTATACCAGGGAGGTATGCCAGGAGGTATGCCAGGAGGGATGCCAGGAGGGATGCCCGGTGGTTTCCCTGGTGGTTTCCCTGGTGGAGCTGGAGGCGGCTCCTCCTCAGGCCCAACTATCGAGGAAGTCGACTGAAGACTATGCTGACAGTGTCTTTATCTCAGATCCCAACATACACTTGCTGCCTTACAGCTATTTACTTAGCCATAATACACATCCAATAAAAATGAGATCGCAGACTTATTTCGATTTGCATTGTTGCTGTCATGTTTGTTCATAAACTTAACAATTTTAAGCAACTAAAATTGATAGGCATTTCAAATATTCAGTCACATAAGACATACTCAGAGGCTGTTAGTTGTCTTCATTATTTCTGTCACCAATGATGATTTGCATGAAGTATTTAAATCAATAAAGATCACCAATGAGATGCTAGTTGGCATAATGTACTGTTTGTTTCTTGGGAATGTATGTCTTTTAATACCATTACATCTCTAAATAACTCATACACACTTTATTCATTAGTACATAAACTCGGTATTCGCTTTTTGTAGATACAACTGGTATCTGTGAACAGAACCACAAAGGTTTTGATCAATATCTTTTTTCTTGTAAACATATCTTACACACAGGAAGGAACATCAAAAGGTACGATAAAAAAGGTGGTTTTGTAGTGAAGAATATCTTGCAAAACAATCTTTCTTCCGTTGATGTGTGAAAAAAGGATGAAAGCAAGGGCTTATACAGCTATTCCTAAACATTAATTAAAGAACGTATGGATTGTAAAATGTTACTTTTTTGTTTTCAGAGTAATAACAAGGGGCAGTGTTGTTGCTTCTTACCAATGGAATGATTACACAACTATTTGTTTGCCAAAAGCAAACAAGCATAAGACTAAGTGGATGAATATTTAAGTTATGTGTCATCTTGTGTGCTTATCACCAGATGTTCTTTTCCCAGGCCTATCACAGTCATTGGTGTGTGTGTGTGTGTGTGTGTGTGTGTGTGTGTGTGTGTTTGTGGGGGGACTGCCTGCAGTATGGAGCACTACACATGGAACTCAGGGTCAAGTGTGTGTGAGAAACATATAAAAACCAGTGTCCCACACAATTGACAGTCGTGAATCACGATCAAGACGTGGCCATGTTCTTCCTTGTCAGTTGTTTTGCTCTTGTGGTCTCTGCACTGGGTGAGTGACTGGCGGTTTACCAACAGATGCATAATCTGAAGAGCATTTCAATTAGATTGTAAAAGAAACAATGCCCAGTATTCGTGGTATATATGCCCTGTTGTGGGACAAGCAGATACATTTTCAATTGTGTGATTTGGCCTCAGGGTGTGGAGTACCTTCTATCAGGCCCCAAGTGAGTGGATACAACAAGATTGTAAATGGGCAGAATGCGGTGTCTGGGTCCTGGCCTTGGCAGGTTTCTCTTCAGGTAACATAAGTTATGGACCTTCCAATCGCTACAATCTCAACCCCTTGTATAATTCAGAAAATCTCATAAAGAATATGCATGTTCTCACTTCTAGGATGGTAGTGGATTCCACTTCTGTGGAGGATCCCTGATCAACCAGTACTGGGTTGTCACTGCCGCTCACTGCCGTGTGTCGTAAGTAATGTTGAGTTGTCCCACATCCGCATGAGCAAAAGCCCAACATTGCCATCTCTGGGATCTCTCCTCTGTCTGTTTTTGTTCCCACCAGTTCTAGAAGCCACCATGTTATCCTGGGAGAACATGATCGTCAGAGCAATAGTGAGCAAATTCAGGTCAAGTCAATTTCCAGGGTAAGCAACGCCATAACACATACAAGCTTTCTTTTACTTCAAAAGAATTAGATTCTTACATTGAATTAGACATTTCCTGGGTAGATTTGTCATTACAAAATGACATTATATTTGCTAATGATATATGCTCACGTCTCCATCCAGGCCATCACTCACCCGTACTACAACGCCCAGAACTTCAACAATGACATCACCCTCCTGAAGCTGTCGTCCCCAGTGCAGATGTCATCCCGTGTGTCTCCTGTGTGCCTGGCCTCCTCCAGCATCAACATCCCCTATGGAACCACATGTGTCACCACTGGGTGGGGCAGGACCGGCCAAACCTGTGAGTGAGCGATTACTTTATAAGTCTTACACACAGGGTAAATACACAAACAGATGTTCCATTTCCACAAAGGAAAACTATAAAGGCACTGCTGAATATCCACCGTACTTCCTTAAGAACAATGTAGAATATTTATTTATGCAGCTATAGCCTCACTTCCATTTCTTCTCCGTTCTCAGCAAGCCCCCGCTACCTCCAGCAGACTGCCCTGCCTCTGCTCACCCCTGATCAGTGCAAGCAGTACTGGGGTTACAACAGAATCAGTGATGCCATGATCTGTGCTGGTGCTTCTGGAGTGTCTTCCTGTCAGGTAACAACCATTTCAACGCCTGAAATGCAGTTGTTTTTTTATTCTTCAAAACAACAATTGAACAACAAATCAAGTTGGTTATAAACCAATTATTCATTATGAATTAATGATGACATTTTATACATTTCCAAATGACAAATTATTTGCTGATGTATCACAAATGTAAGTCATCCTTAGGCCTTAGTAGTTAATGATTAACAAATGATAAAGGATAAAGAAGGTCGTCCTTTAACCACAAGGTTGGTGGTTCGATCTCGGGCTCATCCTGTCTGCATGTCTCAAGTGTCCTTGAGCTCGATATTGAACCCAAAGTTGCTCCCCAGGCGCTTTACAGCACCTGCTGCTCCTAATGCTTAGCATGGGTTAAATGCAGAGGTACAATTTCATGTATGGACTTGTAAATCTGACCATTGAATTTAAAGTTAGTGTCACTAAAAAGTGTTTTATCTTCTCACTCAACAATGTTCTTGCTGCATATCTGTTTCCTGTTTTTGTGTTGATTTTAGAGTAACGCAACGCCAGCCCGCATCCTGTATAAAGCTGTACAGAACCTAATCTCAATGCATTAATATCAAGCAATGTCAATTTTATAATATTAGAGTACCCCATGCATGCTCTTAAAAGCCATTTAGATACACATTTGTCTCTTTTCAGGGGGACTCTGGTGGCCCTCTGGTCTGTGAGAACAGTGGAGCGTGGTCCCTTGTGGGTATCGTGTCCTGGGGTACCTCGAACTGCAACGTGCGCACCCCTGCAGTGTATGCTCGTGTGTCCTACCTACGAAGCTGGATCGACCAGACTGTTGCTTCCAACTAACATGCATACAAAGAAAATCGTCAATGCAGATGTGCATCATCCTGCTAATCACAGTGATCAATGAGTGATTCTACGCAGCATCAATATAAGCTGTCACAAGGATCCTACTATTTCTATTGGCTTTGAATGGTAGCAAACATGTACTGCTTTGTTTGGTGTATGTGTGAGAAATGATCCATAAAATATATAACTTTTAATAACACCAGTGTTGGTTTTCATGTTTTACATTCATGTCAGCCTGATAAGATGGCGTGTTGCAAATTCTGTGTGTAGTGTGTGTGTGTGTGTGTGTGTGTAGGACAAGTGCATGTGTGATTGGGGGGGGAAGGTGAAAAGCAGGACTGTGCAGCACATAACAAAGATGCTACAAAAAACAAATTAAAAGCAGTTTAGGAGGTTTTGAGTTAGATAGCCACCGGGGGTTTGAAAAAAATAACTTTTCGTTTAAGAAATATAAAACATAAGAGTCTTGCAATAAATAATACCCTCGTAAAGCTAACTTCAACTTCTATTGAGAATGAATGATGCTCATTCAGCTCACGTAATTTTCAGATCATACGGTCCTGTTGGATTGCATTACATTCTATGGTGTTCTTGTTATTTTGTCCACTCCCTGTCCTTGGCTTGATGCCTTTTTGCAAGATCATGACAACAGAAGAAGTTTTGTTTCATTGGCTGCTGCTTGAACTGAGAAGGAGGAATAATCAAAGACAGATTGAGTAAAGTCAGAACCAGATAGAGATCAACGTAGAATAAAGACAGACTCTTGCTGCACCAGGAAAATGCTGACTGGTAAGATACTTTCATATAATTGCATTGCTTTTAGATTGCATTAACAGAAAAGGTGGTCTAATATAATTTCTTACCAAACGGATCTGAAATAAGGATGCATAAACCATATTTTTTAGTTAATAGGTAATATTTTCTGGGCACCACAGCAATTGAGTGCAATGGGTTAAAAGTTAACTTGCAATTTAGTAGAAAGTACTATATGACTAATTTATCCAACTTAAGACTAAAGTGGGAGTTATTATAGAATATGTACCAGGACGGAAGCATTCTAACACAAAATAATAAAAACTACCAACCAGCATACAGTCAATAAAGACAGATCATTTACGCTTTCTGGTTATAAAAGTAATTAAATGATTCTGTTTCTCACTGCATATTGCAGATTGTGTTAAAGATACTAATGTCTGTATTTTCACATTTATTTTTGTATTCTATAGATAACATCACGAACATCACCACTGCGCCTCAACCAGATGGATTAGATGGGGTTTTAAAAACTGTGCAAATGGTGGTCCTGGTCCTCCACTGCGTGATATTTATGGCTGGGACTCTGGGCAACGGTGTGGTCATCTATGTGACAGGCTGCAGGATGAAGAGAACAGTCCACTCAGTGTGGTTTCTCAACTTGGCTCTGGCTGACTTCCTCTTTACAGCCTTCCTGATTTTCAAGATCATTACTGTCTCTCAGGAACAACAATGGCAATTTGGAAAATTCATGTGCAAGCTCTTCCACTTTGTGAGTTTAGTCAACATGTTTGCAAGTATCTTTCTTCTGACAGCCATAAGTCTGGACCGTTGCCTGTCGATCTGGGTGGTGGTGTGGGCACACAACAAGCGCACCGTTCGCAAAGCCCAGGTCATATGCGTTGTCATCTGGATGACTGCTGCAGTCTGCAGCACCCCTGATGCCACCTTTCAGCAGTTTGAGGTCAACGAGGGGAAGATTTACTGTTCTTATTTTGAACCCACAACACCATTTTGGAGTCTCTACATGTTTCGCTTTGTCATGGGCTTCCTCATCCCTTTCCTGGTAATATTGGTCTCTAATGTGGCCATAGGTGTTCGTACAGGGCGCATGCAGACGACCAGGAAACAGAGATCTCGCCGAATCATTGTCGCTATCAATGTGGCATTCTTCATCTGCTGGTTGCCATTACACATTCATTATATAATAGAATTAAATGCCCAGACTAACCCAGATCTCTGGAAGATTGTTGAAATTGGGCGTCCTCTGGTTCATAGCCTCGCTTTTTTGAACAGCTGCCTGAACCCCATTCTCTATGTTTTCATGTGTGATGAATTCCAGAAGAAGCTCAAGCAGTCCATATGCTTTGTCCTAGAGAGTGCCCTGGCAGAGGACCACTTGTCACTCATGTCTTCTCGCAGCTTGTCGCCACACTTTTCTCGGGTAACCCGGAAGTCTGACTCTACTGCACCCGTGGAGAGGCAAGGCACATCCACTTCTTTGAACTCAGAAGAAAGCAAAGTGGGCATCACTGTGGAGAGAGAGAGAGAGACGGGCAGCACTGATTAGGACTGCCATCACAGGACGTGTAAATCTAATGTGTCCACATCAAACTTAGGGAGAAAAGAGCACAAACATGTTTGTTACAAATAACATGTTGAATTGATTTGGTCAGTACATCTGTGAATAGAAAAAAAATTGTTTAAATATTTGCTATGTGTGATTTCAGTGGGTTTATTTTGGATTACAGCCACTAATACTCACAATCAGGTGTCTACAATTATGGTTGATAAAACATCCTCATTGACTCCCTTGTTACTTATGTTGCACCCGT
>NW_022280043.1:1327755-1369938 GCF_004355925.1 Anarrhichthys ocellatus
AATGAACTGGGATGGTTCCTACTCATTAACTATCTTGTGCACATAAGGACACTTTGTATGCGTTCCTCAATTTGAAACATAAAACCTTCTGATATCACAACAGCACTGACTCCTCTATTATGCATTCTTGACGAAAATTTGAATTAATTGTTGATAGGAAACTCATAAAAGTCTAGCACTAGGACCCAGGAAGGACTTAAGAAAGGAACAGTCTATGAAAATGAACCACCAGAATCTTACCTGACACAAACCTGAGGCCAGCCTTTAATTGGTGTTTGATTTGGTAGGATCCCTTAGAAAAAATCTTGAAAGCATGATTTTACTAGTGAAATTGTTTCACCATACAATATTTATGTTAGCTCATATATGAGCCAAAAGACATATTGTTAATTTTATAGTACGAAATTAATGATTTGTTAAATAATTATTACAAAGAATGTGTTATTTGTTAGATTATTCCTGTTTGGTGAGGGACTACAACTTGGGAGTCATTGCTGAGGCACAACAGCTGAGAAATAAGGTAAGCTCAAGCAGATCAGAGCTGTTTTAACATAGTTCTTAGTCCTTTTAATACAATATTAACATGGTTCTTTAAAAATTCTGTCACCTACATCTATCTCACTGGGGGAGGAGATTGTTCCAGTCTGGCAAGGTATATTATTTATCATTACATATGTTTAGTAAAATGTTTCTTCCTTTCGTATATTATTGTGCTCCAGTGTCTTTTAGTTTTTAATCAATCCAAGACATTAAAGGAGCCAACCAGTGCTTTGCCCAGACCTGTTCTATTTTAGTGTGCCTTCAACCAATCAACTTAAGGGGACAATTTCTATTTTATTTTTTCTTGTGGGGCTTTCAGCTGTATTAAAGGGACGCTGAGTAGTTGAGTAGCCATCTTGTATGTGTGAGTTATTGTGTTGTTTGAGCTACCTTAGGTTGCTGTGTTTTAACTTGAGTGTTTTGATTTGGTGTAAATTGGGATGTGTGTAGCAGTGGTATAATTTTAATTTGCCAACATATTTTGGTATAATCTATGTTTTACACATATCGCTATAATAAACTCCCTGATGTACAGTCTAGCCCCACATTGTTTATTTCCCTTGCCTTTTCATTTATTGATTTGATTTATGTATTAACAAAAACAAAATGCTCCATCCCCTCTGGCCTGCATTTATTCTGGGTCTTGTGCATTGAGTATCACCCGACACCTAACTGATGAGAAGACAAACCTAGAAGAAAAGTCCTTTTTAAATGTAATCTTTCAAATTTTATATTTCTCATATCCAAATGGTGCCCTTCATTGGCACTTGAAATTCAAAAGGTCTCTGTTCTGAAGTTAACTCTTTGTAAACCAATAGAGCACATACTACGGAACAGTTCCTTTCAATGGGCAATGCTGCAGACCTACAAATGTCAATGGATCACAGACGTAGAGTAGACCACGCCCAACTGTGTACCTAAAAAGGCAAACAATTCCTTCACTCTTCATCTGGTGTGTATGTCATCTTGATCAAACAACTGTCAGCACTTCTGCCTCAATCAAAATGTGCTGTAGTTGACAAATGTGTTATTGCTTAAATACTTGCTCACCATTTAACTTCCAGTAACTCCCCACCAAGTCAGCAATATTGCAACACATGCATTTTAAAAGAACGTCATATTGAATATCAAATGTAATTCTGGCTACTCTAGGTTGCTGTGTTCTCCAGTACTTGTGTGATGAATACAGCAAACCTGAAAGTGGTTGAAACCACTATGGACTTTAATTAGTCTGGCTAATGTTGAGGATACCACAGGAAGGAGGGAGGCAGTGTGTCTGGAAAACTGATTAGTTTAATCAGACATCTACAAAGAATTTTTATTAATAAAACAGTCCTACATCAAACTGGAACTAATTCCTGCACAAGAAATTTCTAAAAACGTAACAATCCTGTAGAATATTTCTTCTGCAATGCATAGGACACATGGTATATTTAAGGTTCACAGTTATGTTCATGCTTTCCTGTGAGTCTGATTACGTAGCAGGTGTGCTCAAACATTGACTGCTATATACCATGGCTCCTTTACTACTGCTTGGAGTCCATTCTGTGGTGGAGAGCCACAGTACAAGCCAGTCAGCGATCATAGAGCTCCTTCATCTCCTTAAGAACCCTGATACTCTCGCTGTATCTTAACTGGTTCTTGCTAGAGCACTCCTTCCATCTAGGAAAAAAGACCAACATGCGTCAGCTCAACTCGTTCCAAACTTTTGGATGTTTCAGTATTCTTCCAAAAATCTAACTTGCAAACACGTTCACATAAATTGTACATCATGACCGGACATCATATCAGCAAGTGACACAAGAACACCCATGGGTAAACCCTGACCTCAAGGTGGGTTGTTTACAGTACAAAAGTCAATGAAAATGTGAGTCATTATTTTCAATAAAAGAACATACTTTTGCCTTATCTTTTTCCAACGTTCCATGTGGTCACATATGAGAGAACCTGTTACAGGAAGGGGATCTGTCAACTGTGGAAAGAGAAACGGTTCAGATTTAGTTAATTATAACAATATTTAAATTATAAATCATTAGTTCACTTTTAAATATTTAATTTGATGTTAATGCGTTTCATTTATTATCCCTATGCAAGTAAAACACCATCAATAATTCTCTTGCATATAATGTACAGAACCTTGTTAACAGTGGGTTTCTCAGTCTGTGGGATCCTGAGATTGACAGGTTCACCGGAGGTGTTGATTGGACAGGAGGTTGGAGGAGGGAGTCTGTACACATTCTGGCCTTTACCATTGATCAAGTCTGTAGGCTGGCAAAAAAAAAAAAAGACAATTCGAGTAAGGAATGAAGTTGAACAGCCACTTTGTCAAAATGATGGCATAACGGCATCTGTAGGGCTAAGAAATTCCTAATACTTTTGTACTTTAAGTACTCTGTTAAATACTTTATCTAAAAGTAAATTCCAAAGACATTAGTATTTGTATATTGCTTTGCCACAAGAGAGCACCCTTATACTGGTCAGACAGAGGCAGAGAAGCGCTAGTGGCTTTAAGAGCCACTGTTACCACAGACCATCAATACAAGGCTTTGTCATACAAACATTTAGCCGTTTATAGATACTTTTAATCAAAGAAATCAGACAAATATATTAAAGCATATACAGATGTGTAAAAAAGACAATGTGCTGTATTTTCAATAATTCAGTTGATGAAATATCAATATAATATTGTTTAGCATAATACTTTTGGCCACAATAATAGCTTCCATACTTTGTAAAGCTAGATACTTTAAAAAAAAACACCATTCTAAAAAAAAACATTTGACGTTATACTTTACTTTGTGTACTTAATGGTGATGTTTGCATAGAAAAGTGATGACATAACTGTATGGCCTCACCTCTTCCTCCACCATAATGTGTGGGGGGCTTGGGGAAGCAGGCAGCACTCGAACAGAAGGATTGTTTCTCATCCAGGCACGGCAGATAGGATACAGTGGTGTGCTGGTGTTGAACTGAGCCAGATCCACACTGCGATCAAACAACTTAATAATGTAAGCATCTAACAAGTGGAGAAAGACAAAAAATGGGAAGACAAAGAAAGGGTAAGAAATTGTACAATGAAGTTAAAGGCAAAGGGACCACACTGAAAGCAAAAAAGGATGTTCACTGCAGTGGAATTTCTTCCTGAATTGTTTTCAAAATTTGCATATTCAGTTTACTTTGTTTGTGTTGATTACTCTCTGGTAGGCCCTCGTCCATCTCTTTACGCTTCTTCCTCCGGTGCTGTGGAAATCGAGCTGACGGCCTGGAAAAATCAAAACAAGGATGGAAACTTAGAAAAAAAAAATCCCAAACGTTACAGCTTTTTAAATCTCTTATGTTGTGCAGACATACACAGCTCAGTTGAAAAATAGACACTTGCCTTTTTCCAGCAGATGATGGTGACAAATCCCTAAATAAAGCAAGTGAAACATGACATCTAAAAACAAGCTTTTGCACTTTATATTCAATGTGGTGTAAATATATCAGATATTCATACATTTCACAGCACCACCTGCAGTGTATCATACATTCTGCAACATTTAACAAATACATATCAGATCCAAATCGTTGATCCATACTTGTTTAAGGAGTCCGCTGATATTTTTCCAGTATCACCCTCATTTTGCTCCCTGTTAAAAAAACACAACGATATGAGTCTAATAGCAAAGTAATCAAAATGACTAGATGAGTGTCAAACTTTAACGTTTTACCAACCTTTCACTTTCACTCCTCTCCACCAGTCCCTTTAACACTGCATCCAATCTGTTGCGTGCACCAGGCCCCTCTGCGTCTGCAAGTAATGACAAAAGTAGTAAACAGGAATAACGTTACTTACAAATGCATACTTTATTACTAAATGTGAATAGTTCCTAACCAAATACAATGCCCGTTTAGGAAATCTAATTAACCTTGGGGTGAAAATGTAATAATGTTAACGTTACTCACCTGGCCTTTCAGTCTTTATCTTGACGTGGTGCATTATCTCCAACTTTCTAGAACTTCTAGGTAACGTTAGCGTTAATTTGGGAAAATGGCGAATTATATAACCACAAGTTCACTGTAGGAAACCGACATTTGATACTAACGTTAGAGAACGTAGCTAGTTAGCTGTTAGGTTTAGGCCGATTAGTTAGCCACCTTCTGCGTTAGCAGTGACCATTGGATAACGTTAAAGCTAACGTTAGTTTACAAGCCTGTTTACCTATTATAGCGATTAGCTGACTAAATGTAACCCACAGCCATTTCAATACAAAAAATACATGGAAATAAACTGCAAACTGGACGTTTTATTTTGTATCGGACCGTAGCCACTTGCTATCTTAAATTACCGTTGCTAACTTAGCATGTTTTTTTGATCTGATCAACGCATACTGCAGACTTTCCTCTTCCGCGCGCTGTCGGTTTCCTATGACCCGATTGGCGCTTTTGCTGCGAGGACATTCCTCGTGATTGGTTACCTTTTACGTCCATCACATTAAACTCGCTTCCTATTGGCTACAAGTCTTGTAGTAAATAACGATCGGCATAAACAGGGACTCTTTCTTCTGGTTTCATCGATCATATTATATTTGTCAAAAAGAGCATAGTAATTATGTTTTCAGTTTCAAAGTTGGACTCGTTTGATTAATAGATCGTCTAAGTGTCCCCTGAGGCATCGTCATGTGCTATTTTATGGACAATTTATGTCTTACTGGCGTTTGACTCCATGGTAACTTACTTTTGTGGACATGCCAAGTCAACTCTGAAGACCGGTGGGTGATGTGGTCTTCCTCTTTCTAAATAAACTGTTATATTATGGTATGCTTGAGTAACACAGTCAGCCATCCATGCTGATCCAACTATAATTTATTGTCAAAGACCTTAGTTGGGGCCAGACATAAATCAGACGCACAGTGAAGCACATCCCGTCGTCACCTGTGATGTTCTAAAGCTGTAATGAAATCCAGGTAATATTTTAAGATTGTATTTTATAGTACCTTACAATAGTTACTGTCATTCATACGTGTGTTGTTTTTTACAGTAGTCCTGTGTTTTCCAGGCAAAATCCCTTTCAACTGAGCAGAGGGGGCAAGGGATACTACCACCCATCCTGTAACCAGTCCCTATCAAAGAAAAACAACAACACGGTATGTTTTTAAGTAAACTTTATACACAGCAAGACATGTTTGATTCTTATGTTGCTTTCCATCCAGCCAAGGCAAACATATACATTTTGTTGTTCTTTTGCAGACTTTAAGTCCTGTACGTTCAAACCCGCGATCCAGTTCACGACTACAGACTCTGTGCCCGGAGACCCAACAGCTGTTTGAGCAACGTCAACAACGTTTTGCTGCCACGGATGGACAACCGGTGTTTGCAGAGTCCTGGCCCTCCACCGAGTGTGGATTGTCTCCTTCCAGCGCTACAACCTCATCTGACATGGAGACACCCAAACCCCAGTCTGCGAGAGCAGGGAAACCCGCAGATTCCTCAGAGCCAGGAGTTCAGCAAGATTCAGTGCTGGCAAAGTATGTTTTAGTTTCATAGAGTCTAGAGACCATACCCTCACATGTAGCCGTGCCTATGCCGTAAGTGCCTAAGTAATCCTCTTGAACTTTTTATCGCACTGAAAAGACTCTGCTCTCCTAGGTACATAGATCGCTTTCGCCACGGCCAACCGCAGAGTCGTCAGGAGCGCCAGCAGAGCCCTTCTGCCGATGGAGAGAAGCAGCAGCCCTTTTGGTGGATATCACCCTCATCTTTACCCTGCAGTTCAACACCCACTAAAACAACAGACAAAGGTGCATTCTCACTTACTGTGTTTTTTTAATGTATGGGGTTATTAACTGTCACCACCAGCCCCTTGATTTCAATGTGAAAAGCAACCTTGCTGGTAAAATCCTTCTGTTGAATCTCTTCCTCTGCACAGACAGTATCCAGCCTCTGAAAGAGGACCACGGACTCGCCATTTTCAGTCCAGCTGGGCAGCATCGACATGACAGATCCCTTTCCCCATGCAGAGGATCCCTCAGTGTGAGTGCATTTGTAAGTTTACTGGGATTGAGCCACAATATAGCCTGTTAATATCTTTCTCTACTAAATAGAAATAACTTGTGCATTGTTTGGAGGAAATTACCTATGAATGCATATTTATTTCTTTAAAAAGTAAAAAAAAAAACACCAGATACTGTTCCATCTTGTTTTTTATTTGTTGTGTGTGCTATTATAATGGATTATTGGGTCTGCATCCTGCCCTGGTTTATGCCAGCTTTGTCTGAATACCTGGGAAGCAGAATGTCTGCAGCAGAGACGTGTGCATATAAATATTTGCATTTCAACACCACACCACATGTCCATTTGGAAATCTCTGTGTTTACTAAATGCCCGAGAAGCCATTGTTTATGCAGCCGTGTTTTCTACATTCATGGCTTGTTCAACCTGCTTGTGTCAAATGTTTACCCCCACAACATTATAAAAGGACCTCAGTATACGCTCAGTATGTGAGCAATATGTAGCCAGACAATGTGACTGATCAGATTGTTTTTACTCAAATGCTGCAAATTGAATTGTCTAGTTTTATACAGTTACACCGTATTGAGTATTCTTATTATTGAAATATCAAGAGCAAAATTGTGGCTTGTTCATTGTTCTGTCTGCTCTGCTTGTTTCTCAGATGTTGTCAGACATCTCTCACGGTGAATTTGATGACACAGATATACAACACCTTCAAGAAAAGGCTGGCAGACTTCTGCTGAGAGGGTATGAAGACCAACGAGTAACATTAATGATCAATGAATGTATTGCTTCAATGTAAGTAACTTTTTTTTTTTCTTTCTAACAGGGAATGTTCTCCGAGTGATGGATCTATCCCTGTCAGCTCAGAGGGCCTGGAATGCTCAGATTTCTCTTCTCCAGTCAGCGTATATGAGCCAGTGCGACGACCTTTGATTCCCAGTTCCTCTGTCGTTCCTCCTCTGGCACCCCCCACACGCCGGGAAGAGGACATCTTGTTCCAGTGGCGTTTAAGGAGAAAGATGGAGCAGGCCAGGGAGGGGTCGCAGTCCCTGCAACACTCCAGTCTTCATGGTCCCACATTTAGCTGGCAGGCGCCCAGTTCAAGCCATCCCTCTGCCAGTGGACAGGCTTACAAGGTTGGAGTCAAAATATCTAATATATACTCCATATGTTTTGTTTAATAGATTTCCAGAATTATTTTATATTCCTCTTTCTTGCATTATCTCTAGCAACACCAGATTACTCAGCCTCCTGAATTCTCACAAAAATCTACACGTCCGCACATCCCTGCACACCGGCCACAAACCAAAGAAGCCCACGGATCATGTCCCCAAGCTTCGGATCCAACTCCCTTCCCTGCCTTTGTTGTCTCTGGCTCTTCAATTTCTCAACCACAGGCCATTGCCCATGTGCCTGCCCACATGCATTTACTCTGTGACGTCTTGCCGTGTCCCATCCAGTCATCTCGCGCTAGCACGCATCAACACCTTTCAGAAAGTATAGATGAGTCTCAGACCAAAGTTGTCTGTGAAAAGACCCAAGTCCCTGGAAACTCAATGAATACTTTCACTGATGGACGTAGTCGTGAGCGTATGCCATCCCCACCTGCATCATCTGGAGCTATAGGAAGAGCGGAGCTTATTCGCCACAAAAGGTCTGAGAGGAACAAGAAAGAGAAGAATGAGAAGAAGACAGCACCGTCCTTCAGAAAGCAGAAGAAATCCACAAGGTATAGTCTTGAAACATGCACACTGAGTAAAAACAAAATCATGTCTGAATGCCCTAATACATGTATTCTTGCAGATATACTGTGGATAGGGAACATGATGATGGCCCTGGTCCTACAAACAGGAATTTCTCACATCAAAACATTCCCAAAATAGTCCTGCCATGGGCAGAGCAGCGGCAACAGGAAGGAAGCCAGGGGTTTTCCAGTGAGAGCTCTACTGGCGATCAGGCACCGCCCCCTTCTCCAATCCACAGTGCCTTAGGACAGGTTCTCGAGTTGTTTCCTTTAATGCTCTCTAAGTAGTGTGATTAACACAAGCGCTTCATGAAAGCTGGTTGCATATTTCGTCTTAATGTTTTCCCCACTGTCAGAATATCTTCATAACTTGCCAGCAGTATAAGTGATGAACTGAATTATTTGTGTGTTGCTGTTTAAAATACAGTAGTTTGTGAGGATTCATAACACCCATATTTGAGTAGTTGTCTTCACGAGATAGACTGTGTGTGAGTCATTGTCGTATCAAATAATTTAAGATACGCAGGTCAGGTGTTCATGTCTAACCATGTTAGAATGAGATGAGAGGAATTCTTTAAATACTCTATTTACCACAAATCTTGAATTGTGCGGCCATCGCTCTGCACACTTTGTGTTGTTTGGATGTCATACATCATCATTTTGGTGCTGTATAGTGTTATTATGGTTATCAAAAGCTGCATTAATCTGTAGGGTGTTCTCATTTGGGCCTTGACAGGTAGTTTCAGAGGTGTTGTTTCCCTCGGTGGATCCATCTCCTACACAAAGGACCCCTGTCACGTCGGTTTCTCCTCCTTGCACTGCCTCTCCACCTCCACAATCCTCAGTTCCTCCATGCAACGCACAGAACTCCATGGAGGTCATTTCACAGCTGCTGCAGGAAGCTGAAGGTGAGCCTATGGCAGCAAAGAGCACCAATCTTTACCCTGGAGTTAATCGTGGGGATTATTTCTGACCCATGAATAGTTTCTATTCCCAACATATAGCCACAACTTAAGTTAAAACCACAAGAGCTTTCTCTATTTTTTTTTTTTGCGAATGCTGTAACATTTGTGATCCATGTTGAATTTCACAGTATTCATAACTTCATACTGCCTTTCAAGGATTTAAACAAGAAAACAATAACTTATAGTATTGATCTGCTGTGTGTACATGCTGAGCATATTCCATTATCAACTTTCTTAGTTACTATTTTTTCCTTTTTTCAGATTCAGATGAAAAAGAGTTTGAAGACGACCCTTTATTACAAGTCCTTCGCAAGCAGAGGAAATGGGTAAAGGAGCAGATCAGGTAAAATAATAACCGATCGATTAAATGGTTCAGCGAGCCGAATGTTTGGTCGTCATTTATGTAAAGGATGTTCCCAGAAGGCCATTCATCTTGAAATCCTAAGAATTGTAGCTGTAATAATGTTATTTGAATCCTTAAACACAGCACCCCAAATTCCAGAAAAATAATCTTCTGTATTTTTCCTTTTAGTGAAGTGGACTCTATCTTGAATGAATTCCTGGACGAGCAACAAGTTACTTCACCATTCACAAGAGGCACTTGATGTAGTCTTTTTTTATTTTATAAAGAAATAAATTTTATTTTTCAAGAAGTATTTCCACATTAAAGAGTTTGGCGATATGTTTGCGTGCATTATTAATCACAATCACAATACAGTGCATTTTACAAAACTTGCACACAGTTTGAACTTTCGAACGCAGAATATTTACAAAGACTGGTTCCTTGAAACATCATGTAAGATTGATGAGTAATAGAAGAGCAGTATATACAAACCTCACAGGGGCAGGGAACAGAACAAATGGGTGTTTTGGCACATGCTGCGTGTTGCTGTGACTGAAGGGGCCTGAAGTTATTTCTGTATGCACTTGTTTTCATATGTGGTGAAGATGGCAGCGATTTGAGTGGTTGGTTTTAATGGGATTAGGTCAGGATTCTGGAGTCCTCTGTTCGCCGCATCGGTGCAGATATGATAAGGATGCCACCTGGAGAGACCGCTGATTCCAACGCCATGGTGTCCACTCCCTTTGGGATTCGGTAGCGGCGGTTAAACTGCCGTGTTGTAACCCCTGAACCATCCTATGAAATACAAGTGTAGAGAATAAGACAAATCATAGCTATTGTAAATAAACTAAAAGAAATACAGTAATATCCCTCCTAGAATACCAACCTTTTTTTCTTCATGCTTTCCCTGCACTTCCACAAAGTCTCCTATCACTTTGACCATCAGCTCTTCTGGGTTGAAGTGCTTGACATCAACTTGAACTGTGAAACCACTGTCATCACAGTTCACCTACCAACACAAAAGTAAATGCTGTATATTATATAGAAATAAAATACCTCGAAGCACAGCAAATAGCCAACAAATTCCTATTTGCCATCATACTCTTAATAAATATCCATCAAAGTCCATCATTGACCTTGGAAACAGTAGTTTGACAGAAATGTTCTTCTGGGGGGCTTTCAACTGCATCTCAGGGTTTTCATCTGATTATGACTGTAAGATGAACTTGAAAGAGCTATGAGGTGGACCTTGAGTCTTTGTTTTTATCTCTCTCTGTATGTATATATACAATTTCTTTTTTAAATTTAATCAAATTTTCTTTTCCCCAATTAAAAAAATGAGGGAAATTCCTGTTTAAAGTTACCCTGGTAAAAGGTTATTTGATATCACTGACTGTTTTATGTTTTTATGCAGTTTTATTGAACCAAAATAAATGCAATCACCTTTTTAACATACCTATTATATAGTGAAATGACCTACCTCTGCAGAGCTGGTATTATCAGTATCTGGAATCAGTAATTTCGGGGACCAATTACATTGTCCGTAAGTCCCATTCAGCAGAGGAATAAGAGGTGGTATAACCTTCTGCCATGGGATACCTCCAGCTGGAAGAGTGGATGGCAGGATGAAGTCCATTTCTAATAAGTAAAGGGGAAAAAATTGACTTGACAGCAGTTGAGGACACAGCTTGCAACACTATAAGGAATACAACAACGGCCACAACTTACCTCTTCCTCAATTTCCTGATCAAATAAGTGAGCAAAAGGACTGGCCCTGTTTCACTGCTCGTGTCCTCCGCTTGTCTCAAGACCTAAAAGTTTGTGCAGTGAGTACCGATGGTGCGTCTGTCTGACTCCTAGCTCTGACGTGGCTGACCGTCACGCTGTGTTTTATACTGGAGTTGCATAATAAGCTGGGAATTCACATCGGGGCACCTTGCCTCTGTTATGTTCCGGATGCGTACCCTTGGGTGTTCAGGCAGGGCTATATAGGAAGAGAGTGTATTGTTTTGGGAGCGGCACAGCTGTTGCGAGCTTAATGGCAATTAACGTGTTTATTAGCTTTTGCCAATGTTTTAGCCCGCAGCTTATACCGAGGGTTGGTGGCACCGATACAAACAGACTGTTTACGGTTTATTATAAGACCTGTTGCGAAATATATACATAAGGTCGGTTGTCAAGGAAGGTCTATCCAAAAATAAGTTCAAAAGGGATGTTGTGACACTCGTAAGCTGATGTCAGACAGACAGTGACAGCAGCGACGTCCCTAACACATGCCAGAGCACGTGCGCTTCCCCCCTCCATCACTACTGGAACAGTGATGCTTCAACTCTTCAAATGATGTACTTAAGTAGGAGTAGCAATGCCTCAATATAAAAACACTCCATCTCGAGTAAAAGTCCTGCATTCAACAATTAAGAAGCTTAAAGCTAAACGTGTGTGTATCAAAAGCAGAACATTTTGACCTGGGAGTGTTGTAATATTGTGTTTTATAAGTATCATTTTAATGCAGTGGTTAAAGTAAAAAGTACAATGTTTACCTCTGAAAAATGTAACATTAATGAAAGTGCCTCAAAAGTGTATTTAAAGTACAATAAAATGTACTTAGTTACTTCCCATATCTTCACTCAGTACACACACAAAACACATTGAAACAACGTACAAAGTCCATAAAAGGACTTTTAGTTTACTCCCCATAAATCAGTTTTATTAAGGGACTCCTTGCATCATAAAAGAACCGTTCGTGTTGACACTACCGACTTGTTATTGGCACACTCTAGTGAAGTCAGCAGTTTATACCGCGGGCACATGTTCTCCCTGTTGGTAATGTAAAACCTGTCACCAAAGCTTTGACTGGACTGGAGTGACTAAAAATGGCACTGATTATGTTATGACTCATATTGGATGATAGGGAAGTGGCGACATTCGGAGGGATTAAGTTATTGGGTTTCACAACATTCAGTAATTGTCCAGACTTTAGGAGCCTCTGTAACAACGCAAAGTATCAGGAGTATATATGGAGACGATAGCTCACCAGTGAGTCACCAAAAACAAAAAGCCAATACAGATTCATTGATCCTAGAGGGGCAGTGATGTTCCAACATGAGAATGAACTTGCCTTGGGAAATACAAGACATGAAAACATAAAAACTCGGACGCATTATGGATGTTTTTTTTTTATTTGTCAGTCATACAAGTACAAACAGTTTGGGGTGCACAATCACACAAATATTAAATTCCACAAAAAGAAAAAAACATTGTTGAATCTAATGTTCAATGTCCTGAACAAATTGGAATGCACATCCAACTTAATTATTAGATACTGTTAGATTATTTCATGACTGTAAACAGGATTAATTAGCTTACTCTTAAAAAAAAAAAAAAAAAAGAAACTCAAAGAACTTTCTGAAATGCCCTGGCAAGCACAAAAAAAGAAACATGACTTTTCGAATCCTAGACCATTTATATTTCAACGTGGATCAGCCATTAAATTTACCTCCAGAGACCAGACAATTCATCAGAATCTTTCACTGTAGTTAAAGAAGAAACACTCTCTGGTCCTTTTATAGTGGATCATTAGTTATTTTCAAAAGACATAGAAAAGTTTCAAGGAATTCCTAGTGGAATTGTGAAGGAGAGGTAATCTCCCACCTCCCCCCACTCAGCTCTGAAGCGCTGGAAAATAGTGATCCATGTGGTCAGTACTGTTACCCAGAACAACAAACCCAGTGCTGACCGCTTCACATCTAGAGGAAAAACACACAAGAGACAATTACTTTGCATGAAAACAATGAACACACTGGTATACCATGTGATGCCCTAGCATCTACCTGAAGCTTTCTTTAAAAATCAATAAAAATAAAGCTCAGAATATTGCAAATATAGTATTTGAAAATGTTTTTTTTTTTTGTTTTTTTTTAAATAGTACAACACGTGTTCTAAATCAAAAGTATCAGTACTGGCTCACATTGATATGGGGAAACGTTCTTCAAACAGTAAAAACTAATCACAGAGACATTCACCGTCTTGTTTGTTTTAACAAAGTTCAAGAGTAAATGTTTGTTAATGTCATCTAGCCTGAAATTTGTGATGCATATGTTGTCCTACTTTATAGGTTTAAGCGTGAGAATGAATCAAATTAATATTGTGATAATTCTCAAATCACATACTGAGTGTTTTCCTAAAATGAAATCCTACTGTTTAAAACCTAAATCTACATTCTTATGTATTTAGATCTCATTTATGTGGATGCAATAATTATATTAATACAAGTTTTATATAAAAAGCAAACATATAATCTATTCCAACGCTGCTTAGGAAGCTCTCCTCACCTAGAAAAGTCATCCCAACACTACCAAGATTTAAGGGAACAGTAGTTTGACCATGATGGAACAAAAATGGTATTATTGGTATTAAAGTAGCAGTTATGACACTTACATGTTTTGATCTGCAGCTGTTCAGTGTAAACTGGCTTCATAAAGGCCTCCTTAAAAAACCAAACTACATTGACCAGCCACAGGAATGGCAGAAATGCAAAGCCACCTGAGAAAAAAGGATGGTAAAAACATCATCAATGACAATACTGCTGGGTTCATATTAAGGCAACTCTATTCAAGATCACTTGTGCTTTACAATACAAAAGATTCCCCGTAAATGTTTACCTAAATGAGACTATATGACATAATTTGAATATAAATATATAGCGTATGGAGGCTGGTTCTAACACTACTTGCATTTGCTCAGAATGTACAAACCAAAGGGAAGGAAGTAAGCTATAATGTAAAGATGTTTGCATCCAAACTTGATTCATTTTTAAAGTATGCTCACCTAAATAATATTTTCGGCATAGGGTTAGTTTCTCCTCATTGGGCACTCGTTCCAGATTCATTGTGTTTGTTGGTGGATCCTGCATCAGAAAGAAAAAACAAGTTAAAAGAGTGCAGGATCAGCTCGAAACATCAACTCAAATACCAACGTCTGTGACAAAGGTGATGCTGTTTGTGTCTCCGTTTAAAGTGCAATCGTCTGGTAGTCTGGGCAAGACTAAAACAAAGCAATCGGAAGAACATTGAGTACAAGTCCAGCAATAAAGCAACCTACTAATGCTGGCAGACGAAGTCAGATGACTTGAAATTGACCTCAGGCTAACGTTAGCATTTCATTAGCTTAGCAATGTAGCATTTGGTTGTTCCGACTGCTGCAAACACACCTAGCAGTAACTCACTACGCTCTTCAGATCATGTTATGTTAAAATATGTATATGGAACTAAACTGCACATTCACGTAGTATTTTAACCTACCTGGTATGTGTAAGGCCAAAGGGTCGGACAATCGTCGCAAATTAACTAAATAGAAACAATCACACACTTCCTCCTTCTTCTTCGTCGTCTCAATCGTATTCTTCTTCGTTTTTCTTCTTTGTCTGTTATTTTGTTTACCCGTTAACCTACACAGCATACTGCCACCTACTGTACCGTAGTGTCATAACGCCTTCATGGGTTTTTGACTCCTAAATTCGTCCTTCCTCCCGTACATTTATGTTCATCTTCAACAGACAGCGGAGCACTTTCTCCAACAGACTCATCCAGCTCCGCTGGCACAAGGACAGATACAGGAGATCATTCCTGGCCACTGCAATAAGACTTTATAATAAATCACCTCTGGCCAAATCATTCACACGACTGCAACACAGTTACTCTGTTGTTTGTTTGGTTAAATCTTTGCACTATTGTTTAGTTAGTTAATTTTAATATTATTCTATTTCACTGTATATATTGTGCATTTTATATTTAATATTTGTATTGTATATATTGTGCATTTTCATTTTTATATTTTCATTTTATATTTTATATGTTTTACTCTATGCTTTACTCTATGCTTTACCTATACCATAAAGGCTGCTGTAGCGAAAAGAGGATTAATAAAGTATCTGTCTATCTATCTATCTATCTATCTATCTATCTATCTATCTATCTATCTATCTATCTATCTATCTATCTATCTATCTATCTAATCCTTGAATAGCATACTCAACTTCCCTCCAATTTAAGCCTGTCTCTTTTCACATAACTTCCAATGTGACAAACAATCTCACTTAAAACGTCCCCTTAAATTGTGTTTTTTTCTAAACTTGTTTTGTTTTGTTGAAAGCTCAGAAAATATTTTAAATTGGGATTATTTTGTCACACTTTCTGTCCACAAGTTTCTTTTTATACATTTCACACTACACGAGTACGTTTCTATCGCCTAGACACAGAATTCTCATCAAACATGAACTATGGTGTCAATTAAGAGGTCTAAACCAAGACCCAGTACTGGTTTTTAATTTTTTAAAACAACATGCTAATTTATTTTTAACAGAGTATTTATTTCCTGCCAACATTAATGTATAAGTGAAGAAGACAAGGCTATTCTCTTTTATAAATTTTACATCAGCAGGGGGAAAAAAAAAATATATATATGAAATAACATACATTTTAAAAGTAAATTATATTTCATAGAAGTCGATTTCTGCTTCTTCCTCTTCATTTTCCATCATCAGCAATACAGATTCATACTGCCATCTACTGTAGGCTATTATCATGTGTGAAAAGGACACTAATAATCAAAACAACTGTAGTGAATTTATGTTAGTGTCATAGTTATGAAATATTATGTATACATTTTTGTATGGACCTTTCACGTACAATCACCACCACAAGGTCGACCCTCTTCCAATTGGAGCCTCACCTAAAAACTCACTTTCCCTTGCAGCTTTGCGGCTCCCCCTCCCATCTCGCGCCTTCCCTCTTGTCTCTCCTCGAACTGCTAGCCGTCGGTGTGTGTGTTGTTGTTGAAGCAATGATGGCGGCAGCGGGATGCGGATCAGCAACCGCGGCTGCCGTAGGAGGCCAAGGTGGAACCGTTCCGGCCAGAGGTCGTTTCCCCGGTCGGCCTTGGTCGTCACGCAGTCGTTTGCGCTCAGAGAAACGGTGGCAACTCGGACGATCAGGCTCAGATGCTGATGATGTGACTAACGGAGGGCCAAGGCCCGCAAACCTGGTCCTGTCGTTAAACGAAGACCAGTCTCACTTGCGCTTACTTGGACTAGAGGCGAGCCACCATACCCTTGGTCAGGCTGGATACAGCTCTAGTGGGAGTGAAGAGGTGAGGTCCCAAACCGACCCAGGAGTTAGTACCTTTATTTTCATCTTCTCATATTTTGTGTGATTGTTGAATGTGCGAGTATGAGTGCTGTCCGCGGCAATGTGACTGGTTAGCAGCGCACCATGGGGAAATGTCAACATCCTTTCGCTAGGCTAACGTTAGCTTCAAGCTCAGTAAGCTAACATTACATGCTAACGAATGTTAGCGTAGTGCAGCTTTCCGTGACATTTAATGATTAGCCGGAACACAAAATACCGCTTCAGCAAAGCAGCAGGGAAGATACAGTAGTTCACGTAACTGCTATAATTTAGGTTTAATATTAGAGTATAATATATATATTTCTAAAGCCAGTGGTTGAGTACGCCAGTTTGTAAACAGGAGTAATTTCATCTAACGTTATGGCCCGCTCGTTCTCGGGCCACGGCGTTAGCAGTTAGCTAATAGCTAGCTAACAGTAGCGAACACAAAGAACGGGAGGGCTAGCTGTGCACAGCGGCTAACGGGAGTTGCTTTTACTAGTTTAAATAAGCAAACACACAATTCTTCTCTTCATTGCTTAATGTAACGTTAACTGTGATGCGAACAATCCGATAACTAAGTTTTACTTTTAGGCTAGCTTTTCTGTATACAGCAGTGAGTAACGTTAGCGTTAAACGCTTCCGAGAGGAGGAGATGGCAAACTGCTAGCTAATGTTACCAAACGCGACAGGTTTAAATGGTGGTGCGTAAGTGTGCCATAGACATTTGCACCGTTGTTGGAACTGAAAGCTCCCCACTATTATACATGAAACTTTGATCCTTAATGTATAATCCTGATCTGTAAGAGTGGAGCTGTTAGTAGGCTTTCAGGTTACAGCTGCAGCCATGGGGGAGATGTAACGTTACAGTACTTTGGAGGGAATCGTAATTGTAGGGAACCTCTCCCTGCAATTTTTTTTGTAGGTGTTCTGCTAACTGCTCAAGTGTGTGACCTGCAAAGCTTGTAGAATTCTGACCTTACATGAAGTTGTAAATATTCTGGATTACATGTAGCTGAACCATGAGAAATTCAGGAGGAGTTCCCCCAAACAGTCAAACACATTATTGGTTGTTTCAAATATATTTTTAATGATTTGACATCCACTTAGTCCACTATGCTAAGACATACATTGTTACGTTTGGTGTATTTATACAATCATTATGTTGGCCATTAATCCATTCTTCATAATGAATTTTTCCTCTAGCTACAGTAATGTGGATACAATTAGTGCCATGCTCTAGATTTCAGAATGAATGCTGTTCACTCAAATATTTTAGTCCTTGTTCTTGCTGATGGTTTGGGAGCCTCCAGCAGAGTGGTGTTACTTTTCTTCAAGTGTTAATTTTTTATTTTATTTTTTACTTTTCAAGGGAGATGACTTCAGAGGGTTTGAAGCTGAGAGAAAAGGCTCCAAAGGACCTCTGTGGTCGCGACAAAACCCTTACAAAGGTAAAAATATGAAGAAAATACAAGTATATTACTGCACCAAATGACAACAAGTCGTATCCATCAATTATAACAAATATAATTTGTTAACAACACACAAGTTTAGAGTAAGCATGCAACACAATATCTAAGCAAGGTTGTTGCTAATGCCAGTTTAGCATACACTGCAGGAGCCATGGATTTTGTCATATTTAAGATCTTTTTTTGTTGTGTAGGTGATGCTGTCAACACAAAGTCTAAACGACGAAGTGAGAAGCTCCCGCTTAAAACACCAGCAGTGGACGCAGATATCACCCCACCTGATCCTGTGAAGGATGTAAATTCTTTGGAGAAAACACACGGCTTATCTCCAGAAGCAGAGCCCGCAAAGGACGGCAGGAAAGGTTCGAAAGGAAAAAACACTATGGATCGACAGTCCACTAAAAGCGGAGCCGCATCAGCAGCACCAAGGATTACTATAAAGTTGGTGGCCAAAAAGAAAATGAAAACCGTAAAGGAGCCTCATAAAAAATCTGCGAAGAAGTTGAAGATAAAGGGGATCCAGGATCAGCCTAAAGCCAAGGACATTCAGGGCGACCAGATTTCAAGTGCTCACGTCAAATTAAAAACTGAACCGCAAGAGGATGAACACGGCACTGAAGATAAGGGAGGGGGGACTGTGCCCGCAAGAAGGCGTGGGAGATCAGCTTCAAAGAAAACAGAGCCTGACTGCCAGACGAGCGCCAAAGTTGTGGTTGATGACCAAAAATCAAAAGAGAGAAAATCACCTGATCAGTTTGACACTGTGAAGGAGAGCGGCACGGTGCAGCCGAAAACAAATGCAAAGAAATTAAAGCATAAGGATATTGTGACTGAGCAAAGTTCTGAGGTTAATCAACAAGTCATTCGTAGGAGCAATAGAGTCACTAACCCACTCACTAAAAAAGTCTCGGACAGTGTCGCTGAACCAGAAAGTCTGAGTAACAGTGATGCCGTTCTGGTGGAGTCTAAGCCAGACGTTTCTCAAACAACGGAGACCAAACCATCAGTGAGAAGTGACAGGCGAAGGCAAAGCAAGAGGCTGAATAAGGATGCTGCAGGGCCAGAAAACCACGGTACATCATCCACAGAGGCTGATCCCTTTTCGGAAAAGTCCAGCGACAGTTTGCTTTTGAAAAACGAGGAAATGCGGGTCCCAAGCTTTAAGTTGATGAAGATCAGAAACCCCAAATTTGATGCACAGGCCAGTGGGAAGAACTCAACTCGAAAGAAAAGGCCGAGAAAAAAATTTGTCTGGTCTTTTACATTAGTGAAAAAAGAAAGTCAGACGCAGGGTGCTGAAAACACTGTCAAAGTAACAGAGAAGACTGTGAGTGAAGTGGATCAGTCCACGTGTTGTGACACCGGTGTCAACAAGAGTTTGAAGGCGGTGGATAAAAAGTCTAAACTGGATACCTCAGCCCCACAAGAGTGTAAAAGCTTGGACAGTGACGAGAAGGGTTCCCAAAACAAGGCCAACGTGTCGTTAGAGGAAAAGTCCAATTTACAGGTGGAAGTTAACGCGGAACACGTCAATGAAACGCTTCCACAAGAAATTACTAAAACGGATTGCGGGAAAGTTCCACCTCTTCAGATCAAAAAGGTCTCCTCACCTGGGAAATGTAAAAGCTCAAAGCCATCCTTTTTGATTCAGCAAGTTAGCCCTGTGTCTGAAAATACGGAGGAGGTTGTGAAAGATCTGAGTGAAGTGAATGAGGACAAATCCTCGTGTCTGGATGCTCTAGTCCCACCAACTAGGAGACTAAGGCGGAGGACACCGAGCGTTGATTCACCTCAAACGAAGTCTATCGATCATAAGCCAGTGACCACACAGAAACGGAGACTCCGAATGAGTTCACCGGATAAAGATACGCCGCAGGAGCCCGTCGAAGACGCTTCTCAGGCTTCAACTGAAGATTCCAGCTCACACGGTCTTCCTAAAAATGCCCTTCAGGATTTGGCTGTGGACCTCTCACAGGCGACCAATGCAAACTCCACTGAAGTTCCTGATGAGGATTCCTCAAAAATGGCCGACGATCCCTCACACGTGCCAATTGAAGTTTCTCCGCAGAAGGTGGAGAATGAAGTAGAACCACAGATCGAAGAGGCCAGACCATTGCCTGTGCCTTCCAAACCTAGAAGATGTAGAAATAATAAAGTAAGGAAAAAGAGATCTGTTCAAAGCAAGAAGGCTGTTGTCTCACCTGAACCAGCTGTCAGCCCCCCAGAGGTGGCTACTGTTGAAGCTACTATCACAGAGTCTGTTGTCGTAACGGAAGTAAGTCCGCCAGAAACAAAAGATTGTACCCAGCTTGAGGCGAAACAGGACACCGTGTCAGTGGAAGAAAATCCGATATTGATATCGGTAAAAGAGGAAACCGACATTCAGTTAATAGATAGTCAACATTCTTTGGTGGCAGAAAGTCCAGCAAGTAATCGAAAACCGCGGTGCCTGAAAACGAGATATCTCAAAAAAGGCAAAAAGAAGCGTAAAATTTTGATTGGGCAGCGTCAGAAACACAGGCACAGGAGCAGAGACGGGAAGTTCGCTCCACTTAAATTTTCTGAAAGTCAGAAAATGGTTGAGGGGGATAGTGACATTTCCAGCCCCGTGGAAGATACACCACCAGCCCCACACGCTATGCTGGTTGGAGTTCACAAAAAACACAAAAAAAGACCGTCAGGCCTTCATTTTATGGGGTCCAAAAGGCCAAAACCACCATCCAGAATAATTTCTCAGCTGATGGAAATGGGGCTTAATGACAGCTTGAAGCAGGAAGAAACGGACACGTTAGTCGATGAGAGACGAGCAGATGTTGTTGATGCCCAACCGGGTAAATCAAAGTTTGTGAAAAACATCAAGCACTTCATTATGCCCGTTGTGAGTGCCAGATCCTCACGAGTGATAAAGACGCCGCAAAGGTTCATGGATGATGCTGGAATGTCGGTGTTGCCTCGAAGAAACTCCCCAAAGAAGGGTTTACAGCTGGGCCTGCCAATGCGCCCAGGAAAGAGGCGAGAGGATGAAATGGGCAGAGCTTTATCCCCCATCCTGCCGATCGACGACGAGGATATACTGAGTGAAGCTCAGCTGGACGTTGATCTGTTTTCATCTCAGGACCTAGATGACGACATCGATATAGCTGACGGCCTATTTTCTGACAGAATAAGTGGCAAAATTGAGAAGAAGAAGTCTCTTCTAAAGAACTCTTCTTTCAAGTGGCATGTGCCAGAAGAGCCGAGCGAGGAAGTATACAAACTGGACAAAACTTCAGAGGACAAATGTGAGGATCTGTACTTATCTGCACCACTTGAAAAGCCCGCAGAAGTATCTACTGAAGTGCTGGACGCCCCGAGAAAGAAAAGTTTCCAGAAGTTTAATAAACAAGCGGCTCAGCTCAAGATTTATCAAAGGCTCAAGAAGGCACACACGGGACTTCCCAAAAGCAGAAACACAACCGAGACGGACAGTGCGAGTAAAGTTCTTCAGCCTCCTGTTGATTTAGCCGAGGGACTCGACGATGAGGCCATGAGCATCAGCCTCAGGCAGCGCAGCACGAACGCAGGGAAGGACAAATCCAAGCTCAAGATAGAAGACATGGATTCTCCTGGAGTGGTGCGAAAACTCTCTGTGTGTGTTCGGACTATGAACTCCAAGTCCCTCTTACTTCAGCTTGGTGACAAAGAGGATTTAGCGGGGGGAGACAGCGCCCAGCTTCACTCGGGTAAGCACCGTGATTTAAAAAGCATCAGATTATTTCATGCAACATGTGATTTGCTACTCTTAACGGACCACACATTGCCATTTCATTACTTTATTTGTACAGGAGAGCTGCAATCAGAACAGCACTCGGGCGATTATCTCGGATCCGTGGAGAAGGGAGCTTCACAAAGAGCACGCCTCACTGGTGCAAATAAGAGAATGTTCAATCTCCTCAGGAAAGCCAAGGTCCAGCTCATGAAGATTGACCAGCAGAAACAGCTGAAGTCCTCTGGGGTACGGTCATGATCACTGCACAGTACACGATCTCTGTCATTGTAGACATAAGTTCATCATTAGATAAAGTCTACGTAACAGGACCTGTAATAGATGAGGAAAACCTCCACACGGTTTTGAATGATTCTGTTCTTTTTGTGTTTTTTTTTTTTTAAAGCTTTCTGAAGTATTTATTGATGCCTTATTTTCTCCTGTGTGTTAACCCTGCAGCTGTTATCCGGCCCGACTGGTGCCAGATCTCGAGATGTGAACTCAAAGAGACAAAGGAGGAAGCAGAGTGTTCAGCTTGGTGCTGATGTTCCAGTCAAGACAGAGCCCGCTCAAGGACAGGTAAGTGTAAGAAATCAATAGACCCAAGGCAGAAACCGCTCCAACTGCAATTCTTGTTTCTGTCTCTAGTTTTACAGTTTTATTGTTCATTAATTGTACGCTATAGTTGCAAACATGCCCTGTTCAGTATACTTTACGCAAATCTATGAGTAATTATTCACATCTATGAGCAATTGACATCAATTGCATTTGAAAACAATTGATGTCAATTCCAGCCTCTTAACATCAGTGCCTCTATCTCTTATCTAATTTTTATATTTAAATTTTTTCCAGCCGCAGCTCGTCTCCCCGCTGTGCCAGGAGTTCCGTAGAGCTGGAGGTCCACGTATCAAGCACGTGTGTCGAGCTGCATCCGTGGTGTTGGGGCAGCCTCGAGCCTTGGTACCAGATGACATTCCCAGACTCAGTGCCTTGCCTCTGCATGAAAGATCTGGCATTTCCCCTTCAGCCATCCCTAAAGGTAGGTGTAAACCAACAGACCTTTCCTGGTTGGCTTTCATAAGACATGCTCATTAACTTCTCATGACTTGAATGTGATGATGTGATAGCGGCAGCAGCAGGAGATGTGATAGTACTAGTTTCAAAATCTTCGTCCTGGCAAAGGATGGAGTATTAAAAAAACTTAGCAGACGGATACATTGAAATTGAATATTTAATGATCAATGCATCTCTTTAGGTTTCTATGTCCCATCATGTTTATGTTTCTAAATCAGCATGTTTATCCATTTATCTGTAGAATGCAAACGAAAGAACCACGCAATAAATGTAGCTCTATTTAACAGATTCATTATTGAATAGTTTTATTTATAGTTGGCTTATTGCCTCAACGTTCTTCCTATAAATCCTACTATTCTATGGATTTGATGTATGTTTGGCAGTTGTGATTCTGCTTGATTGTGTAAAATCCTTTCGGAGCATTTTTGAAAGATAAAATCAAATTTACTGTGCCTGAGTCGAAACCCACAAATGAATGCCACCAAATTATCTGCCACCGCATCCTGAAGTGTGAAGTACTTAACTTAACTGACTAATGGATTAATGGATGAATGCCTATTGTTTTTGCAGATATTGGTTCTCCCTCTGAATCAGACAGTCCCGAGCTGTCCGATCCGAAGTTCATCAAGGCCAAGAAGCCGTCGAATTTTGCGAAACGGAAAGGCCTCGGGCCGTTTGGGTATCGCTCTCGGAGGTGTGGCGTGTGCAAAGGCTGCAACCACGAGGACGACTGTGGCGAGTGCATGAACTGCCTCGACAAACCCAAGTTTGGTGGTCCCAATACCAAACGGCAGTGTTGTGTGTAAGTTGACCCTGTATTTAATTCTTAGCTGTACTCTCATCACAGTGTTTAATAAAATAATTGAAAATATATATATATATTTTTCTTACCACAAGGTATAAGAGATGTGATCAGATTGAAGAGAGAAAAGCACGCCGACTAAGTGGAAGAACCGCACCGAAAGGTAGTTTTTCACTTGAGCATGCACGCTTCATGTTCACTTCCAAAACATTTAGCGTGTCAGCAACAAGCCGCCTCTTTCTTTCTGTTTTTTAAGGTGCCTCTAAGCGACGGCGGTCCTCTCTCAGCGGGGGCCATTCGAGCAATGATGAGGGGAACGAGGGCGGTGCGGATTCACCGTCTGGTCTCCAGGCTGACGGCCACAGTCCGTCAGTGAGGAAGCAGCCGAAGCGTGTCGTGAAACCCCGCGTCTACTTTGACCTGGTGGACTACGACTCTGACCTCGACGACAAAGCGGTCTCAAGCTCTGCCTCACCAGCCAGGAGAAGGGGTGCAGGATCCCGTTTCAGTCAAGGTGAATTAACACTCACTTAAAGTGAACACTCAGTAACTAGACGACATGATGTTTCTGACTTCTGATGTGCCTCTTAATAATACATTTTGTTTTTCCTGCCTTCTAAAGACTTTGTGTCACTGGATGGATTCCTTGGAGACATTTCAGATGAAGAAGTCCGGCATCGAAAGTCCAGCTCGCACCGTGTACCACCGGCTCGACGTAAACCTGAGAAGGTGGGTAACTCTGAGCTTGGCTCGTGCCCTGGTTGGACGACACCGTTTGAATTTGTGGCAGCTTTGTGTTTGATTTGCTCTCCGGTTGCAGCGGTATACCGGTTCACAGCAATCCATGGTAGGAAAATGGACGGTTATCACACCATGTACATTTGCTTACCTTAAAAATTCAAATCCGCAGCGTGAAAATAACTTTTTGGATATTCCAATAATGACCGGTTGTCCTCGAGAACTGACATCCAGTTTGCAGGAGTACATGAAAAGATGGTGACAGTACCACTCATGAGAATGACAACAAGCTTCTTCAACCTCTCTATGGCCGCACCAATGCTCGGGCCTCGAAGAAACAAGTCACAACATACGCAACATCGCAGGGATTATGTCATCGGTCAACACTACACCTGGCATCGTATTTGTTGGGGTTATTGCACAGGTTTCGCAAGGTTTTGAGGGAAAGCACATTAGAATACTAAGTGAAAAGCAAGTACATGTTTGCTTTAAGTGTGTCCATTCCTGCCCACATTCATGTTATAATATTCTCTCAGGGTCTCTCGTCTCAGGGTTCTTTGGAGCAGACTCCCCCCAGTGTCCTGGCTGCACTTGCCCATGGTTTTGAGCAGAGAGACACCGAGTCTTCTAAACCTACTCATAAAATCAGGGTTGACTTCAAGGTAAGTGACTTTTTTTTACCATAAATAACGTATTGAAACATAAAAAACACTTCTGAAATGATGAATGAATGTTCAGTTGTTACAACACATCATTTGTGGGTGCCGTAGCTCTGTGATGTATGACCTCAGAACAACATTTTAAATGTGTAACTCACACCTGACCTTAAAATGTAAACCCACTCCTCACATAGTCACCACACAGTAACAACTTACAGAAAATGAGTCAGGAGACGTATTATTCTGCTGGTAGCCACTGTAAGCAGTCTTCCCAGTTGTTAATTGAGTTGTGTGCATGATGTCTTTGTTTTCAGGAGGACTGTACTTTGGACAACGTCTGGAATATGGGTGGTTTAAGTATATTGACCTCTGCACCGCCCATGCCACCATGTGTGTGCTTCCTTTGTGCCAGTAAAGGGCAACATGAGGTAACTGCTTCATGCATTTGCTCTGTTTTTATAGAAGTAGTTGATCCGTTTCTTTGCTCTTCTGTAATTTGTGTTAAGCTGGCGACTGACAAGTTTTTGTGAATTTCTTATCGCAGATGCTCTATTGCCAAGTATGCTGTGAGCCCTTCCACCAGTTTTGCCTTGATCCAGCGGACCGCCCCTCTGAAGAGAACAAGGAGAACTGGTGCTGTCGTCGCTGCAAGTTCTGCCACGTGTGCGGCAGGAAAAACAAGCCCTCAAAGGTACTGCCTGATATTTTAGCGTGTTTCGCTATATGTTACTTCTTGGTGTTAATGTCGTTCAGTCAGGAAGCATTACATTTTCCTGTCTCCCTCAGCCGTTGTTGGAGTGTGAACGATGCCAGAACTGCTATCATACTTCCTGTCTGGGACCCAACTACCCAAAACAAAACAAGAAGAGGAAAGCTTGGGTAGGTTTCATTGTTCTTAGAAAACACAAAGTTATGTATGTTTCATACAAGCATGCTGATGTTGGACTTCATTGATTGCTGGTCCTAATAAGCTGGTGTCTCTACAGGTTTGTATGACATGCATCAGGTGTAAGAGCTGTGGCGTCACACCGGGGAAGAGTTGGGACACCGACTGGAACCACGACAAAGGACTCTGTCCAGACTGTTCAAAACTCAATGAACTGGGTGAGGAGAGAGTTGATGAATGATCTGTCCTCCAACATCATCTACCACCATTACTGATCTATGTTGAGGCTAATCTCTTCTGAATGTCTCTTTGTCTCATAAGGTAACTACTGTCCAATCTGCTTCAAGTGCTATGAGGACAATGACTACGACAGTCAGATGATGCAGTGTGGCACCTGTAACCACTGGGTACACGCCAAGTGTGAGGATCTAACAGGTGATTTTTATTCTTTATCTTTTTGAGGATGAAAGTACCCGAAGAGACGGCATCAAGGCTGTGCTCATTAGCACGGGTGAAGCATAACAAAACAAAGGACACCAGGAAAAACAGCTCAAGAAGGGGGATATATAATACTTGTATTACTTGTCATTATCTATTATTTGCTGAGCGTTCATACAATGCCCTGCTTCCCGCACATGCAGTCGGTGCACATGATCTAGTGAAGAAATGCCGTAGGTATTTGAACGTGTATTTGGTTGGAAATGCATTTTGCTAAACCTCCACTGCTCCATTCCTGTCTCCTGTAAAATCCTTTAAGATGAGCTGTACGAGATCCTGTCCAGCTTGCCAGAGAGTGTCGTGTATTCATGTCGGCCATGCAGTGTGACCCAGCCCAGTGCTTGGAGAGAGCTGCTCTACATTGAGCTCAGGTCCGGGGTGGAAAAGGTGCTAGCCTGCTTGCTCTCCTCCACCCTTACCCAGCACCTTGTTGCCTGCTCACAGGTAGGAGACTAGGCTTTCTTTTTTTATGAATCAAATGTTACATGACAGTCGGTAGTGAAACCTGTGGAATACAGTGTGTCAAATATGCTTTTGTTTCTCCTGCAGTGTGAGAAGTTGGTTGATCCTGACAGCGGAATAGAAGGACAGCCGGCGTGTGATCTCCGAGCTGTTGGCAAGAAGTTTGACAAAGGCCTTTATACTACTTTGGTGAGTACACAACCTCTTACTCTGTTTCTACACTTGAGTACTTTAATGAAGTGGAAAAAAAATGGTCTTAATTGTATTGGGCTTTATGGATATTACATTCTAAATTTCAGTAAGAATTGAGAGATACTTTTAAGACCAAAAATGCCAATATGCTTGGAAATATGACAGAAGTGCAGCTTAGTGGATACTAAAATATGTTTGTTTTTTATAGAAAATGTTCCATGAAGATGTGGTTCAGGTTGTGAGAAAGAGGCTTGAGCAAGAGGAGAATCTTCCAGAAGAGCAGAGACCTACCGCCCTGGCACGCTCTTACTACTTAAAGGTGCGGTATGACCAAAAAAAGACGTTGTTTGTCAACATATTGGTTATTTTGGGATACGAGTGCGAGAGACTGCAACGGGAAGCTTTGTAATAGCTTTAAAAATGCAGCTACGTTAGCATTTATGAATAACTGATATGATTTTTGTCTTTAGCTCCTCGAGGAAGTGTTTAATTGGTTCAACAGCCAAGACCCAAAGGTGTGGAACTCTTGTACCAAAGACTTACCCATGTGAGTATTGGTTTACTGAAAATAATTATGATAATAATAGGTTTTAAAAGAGTACTTTTTGGATATAGTCCCTTCATCATGATATGAAGTGCTTATACACATATATAAAAGTCACAAGCATGGCTGATGAAAATAAATGTTCTTTGTTAAATAGGGGGATGCTGTCCCAAGCTGTTCATCCTCCCACAACGGAGCATGTTTACGCCCAGTGGCAGGAGAGGGAGGAGCTCTCATCTCGTGCTCCGCTGGGGCTCCTGCAGGACGACAATGGACAAAGCTTAATTGTAAAGGAGGAAGAAGCAGTTTCTCCGTTGTCTGGGGAGCCAATAAGCCAGAACTACTTCAAAACCAGCAGGGCTGTCAGGCTCAAATTCAAAGGTAATGCTGTCGATCGTGGAGGGCTGGAAATAGAATTGGCTTCTCATTTATTTATTTTTATTTTGTGCGTTGTTTGGCCTCCTATGTCTTAACTTTTGTACATTTTTATAGGGAAAAGGGGCCGACTTTCAAAAACTGATTTAGACACGGGCTGGTCTAAGGATGACGAGAGACAGTGCTCTTTGTGCCAAAAATATGGAGACCTCAAACCGAATGTAAGTAATGCATCAAACATGAAAATGAAAAGTACATAGTACGTTGTTAATACCCAACTTGGCGAGTAAACTGTACAGACAGCATTGTTTTGCTTACTCAAGTGTGGTGGGTTTTTTTTTGTTCAATAGGACGCAGGCCGGTTGCTGTACTTGGGCCAGAATGAGTGGGCACATGTCAACTGCTGTCTGTGGTCAGCTGAGGTGTTTGAAGAGGACAATGGCTCTCTGCTGCATGTACACAGTGCTGCCACAAGGGGCCGCTTGATGGTTGGTTGTTCATTTACCTCATAAATTAATTTACCTGCTGGGTCAATAATGTGCATTCCTACACAATATTACTAGGAATCTGAGTTTGATGACTTGTAAACTCGTAAATAGATATTGATAATTAAGACTTCTTACTTACATCTTTCCTCTTAGCGATGTGAACGCTGCAACCAGACGGGTGCCACAGTGGGCTGTTGTCTGACATCTTGTCAAAGCAACTATCACTTCATGTGCGCCCGCTCCCGACACTGTGTGTTCCAGGAGGATAAAAAGGTCTATTGCTACAAACACCGACATCTCATCATTGACAAGGTAGGTTCTTCTCTTCCAGCTCTTCCAGCAGCAGTCTCTGACTGTATCAGTCTAAAGGTTCTGAGTTTGATTCCGGGTTGCATTATCACTTGTTTTCCTTTTGTTTCGCAGATGATAACTGGTCAGGAATTTGAAGTTAACCGCAGGGTATATGTGGATTTTGAGGGGATCAGCCCCCGCAGAAAATTCTTGACTGGACTGGAACCAGAATTAATCAACGTGATTATTGGTAAGCGCCTATCTTTTAGCTGGTTTCCTTTTCACTTTGTGACATTTGTTATGACTTATCTTTAACTAATCGGTATTCACATTGTCACTATGCAGGTTCATTACAGATAGACCAACTCGGTGTGCTGACAGAACTTTCGGCTAGCAAAGGAAAACTGTTTCCTGTGGGTTTTCAGTAAGTTGCATTTTATTCTTTTTAAATTGTATTATATAATTAAATCTTATGTAACATAGAATAAAAAAGCACTTTTAAAATGTTCTTCTTCCTTCTTAAGGTGTTCTCGTTGGTACTGGAGTACAGTTAATCCATTGCGGCAGTGCAAATATACATGTAAAGTGCGGGAGGTTCGGCCGGTTGTCCTTGAGAAGCCTGTTGAGGAGATGCCCGACCGAGGAGACAATAACACAATTGCTCACAGTCCCTGTCCACTATCTGGTGCGTATTTTACGACTGAAAAACTGCAGTTCTTTAGACAAATAGTACTAGATAGTTTCATAAACCATTTTTTCCAATTCATCTTCAGAATCTGAAGCTCAGGAGAATGATATAACAGAATCTCAACCCCCAACGGAGGAAACCTTTATCCCAGGACCTACCCCCAAGTCAGATCACGGTGCAAGGCCAAAGATTCCCAGGAGGCCAGCTGGAGGAATGTCCCGACCCCTGCCATCCCCAGGTAAAGTATACATTTATTTATAAGTACACTAACAACAAATATGTTGATCCAATCAAAAAACACGTCTCAATTCTGATTTCTTCTCAGGAGTAAAGCAGTTGAAACCCCACCACATATTAACCATAAGTGATCTGGAGGATACGCAAAGGGTTCTTCGCCACAGCCCACACTTCCAGACAACAGGCCTCCACGGTCACATGCCCCCCCCCTCCTCTGGGTCCTCTGACTGGACCAATTACTCTCCGTGCTGGAAAGTCTTCCCTTCCCACTTCCCCGCTGCTCCCACTTGGCGCTCCAGACAACCTGATCAATTCTCCATCATCCCGCTCAGTCGGAGGTAGAAGTGCCTCCTCAGTCCGATGCCCTGGGAATACGATGACCCATTGTACCTCATCGTTCTTTCCTCAGCCACCCTGGCAGGACAGTGCAGCAGGCTTTCCCTCACCAAGTCTGTCCTTCTCTCCAACCATACCACACCTTCCCAGGAATCGCTTGTCATTTGATCTAAACCAGTCGGACTCAGTCGAGGTGCCACACAACTTCTTAGCTTCACCGGAACCTGAAGATGTCTCTCCAGCAAACGGTACATCACCACAGGGAGATTTAGACCAACAGAAGGATGAAGGAGAATTTCCCTACAGTTCATTCCACAAGGATTCCAACGCGAGTCTGGCCCAAGAGATGAGGACAGAACTGGAGATTGAGGAGACACTCCTGAATGAAGGCGTGGCAATGAACTGTGGGGGACAAATCGTGGTGGACGGTGATGATCGGGAGGAATTTTGGGAAAGAACCCAAGAGGTTCACAAGAGGAAGACTCTAGTTGCCAACCTGCCGCGGTCAGCAGCTTCAGCCAGGGATGACTTAAGCAACACCTCTTCTGATGATGATATGGAGCACTATTTTGACTTCTCGCGGACAATAGTCAGCTGTCCCGGATCAAAAGATCATTCCAAATCTCCCTCCTCCCCTTCCTCCCGTCCTATGGCTCAGCTCGATGGTGTAGACGACGGTACAGAGAGTGATGCAAGCATAGCGACCAACGACGATGCTCAGAAAGTTGAGGGTTGTAGTCAAGCTCAGATACAAGCCAAAACCCTCAAAAATAAAAATGCCGCTGAATCGAACAGCACACAGGGTGTTCAGAGTCTCTTCCCCAAAGCATCGTCCAATGATAAGCACACGGATTCTTCATCAGTCACCATCGCAGTTGCCAGCAAAAGTCCTACAGGCGGTTCACGTCAAGATCCACCTAAATCCCACGATGCCAGCCATTCAAACGAGGACAACATGGGATTTGTTTCTCCACAAATTTCCAAAAACTCAGAGGTTTTATTCCAGAGTCCAAATCTGGTTCCTTTGCTGGAAGGCTCACCGCTTGAGATCCAACAATCTGAAGCTCGTAAACCCCTGAGCTCAGAGTATGACAGCAGCCACTCTACTGTGTTGATGAACCACTCAACAGCTAATACTGTGGAACCATCATTAGCAGATTCTGCTGATAACAGTCATGGCACCCTGCTGGGCCTTCTTCAGCCCTCCCCTGTCATTTCTACAGACGTACAGAACCCCTCTCAAGGCCTCGTAGACTCTCTGCAGATGTATTCCTGTTTACCAGGTTTCAGTAAACCTCCTCTAACAAGTATTACACTTCAGCCAGTAACATCCTCACAAGAGTTAACCTTCCCATCCATGGGCCCCTTGTCTGCTAAACGAACCACCGTCAGTCCTGTTGTAGACGTGACACAAACGATGGCGAACCTTACCCCTCAAAACGATCCAGTGCTATCAGCTTTGTCAGGCACAGGAACATGTGGGACCGTCTCTTTGCCCATCTACTCCACACAGCCATTATGCTCCGCAGCTGTCACCATTGTTTCTTCTTCTGCGGCAATATCGTCTCTTTCTGTGCTTTCAACACAATGTTCAACAGCTCCAACGTCGGTCCAAACCACCTCGGCCCCTGTCATCCTAAATGGTTACAGCTCTTCATCTGTTCAGAAGGAAGCTCCATCGGGCCACACGATCTCCATCAACTTCTCCACAACCAGGCCGGCTTTAGAACCTCAGCAGCCAGTGGTTCCCCAGGCTTTACCTGGACACGCTATTCTTACTGTGAAGGAGGTGGGAGGTCCCAATGTAGATCCTACACCACACGTCCTGCTGGTGAACCGCCTCGGGCAGATCTTCGTGAAGAACCCCGAAAGCAACACTTTTCAGCTTCCCACTCCCAGCTCCTCCTCCTACAACTGTGTCACTCAGATCGCCAGCCTTTTGCAAAGCAACGCTCTGTCGGCCACGCTAGCAGCAGCTGGTAATATGACAGCTCCACCCCCTGGGGCCAGTGTTGCAACAGCAGTTCCTCCGCCCCTGGTTCAGAATCCAACCACAATCACACAGCTGCTTACTCACAATAGCAACGGTACAGTGGCGTCGGTTGATGTTAAGAAGCCAAGGAAGAGTGCCAAAACACCAAAACATGAAACCGCTCCAGAGTTGAAAAAAACAAAGAAGAAGAAGGATTCTAGTGCGTCCAGGAAATCCAAGTCATCCAAGGTGTCGGAGCCTCAGCCTGCACCGCCATCTGAGAATCCTCCCATGACTCCTGCTGAAAGCGCCCAAGCCATTATCAATCAAGCAATGGCGAGTAACTACACCCCCAAGTGGAGTGGGCTTCGAACACTGAGCCCTTCCTCTCTGGTTTTACCACCGGGCCTACTCATTGAACCGGAGCCTCCATTGTGTCCTCGCTCTCCCTCAGTAACGCCAACACCAGCTCCAGCACCCCGACCTCGCACCCATGTCCGCATGAAGAGAGTGTCTTCGCTTTCAGACCGTATCGTCACAAAGAAGTCTAAAGTGGACTTCTTAAAACCAGAACCCCCCAGTGAGGACGAGGAGCAGCGCAGACCAACCTTTCCGAGCATCTCCAGCAGAGCTTCTGGAGTCCGCATCAAAACCCCGACAGTGAAGGGAGTACTGAACCTGGACCAGTTGAAGGAGGAGCATATAAGTGATATTGAAAGCTCAGGGTAAGATTTTTCTCGCCTTTTTAAAAAGGGCTGCAACTAACCAGCAAATGTTTCGCTTTTTGCACCCGATAACAGTAAATTACACCGGAAGACTGTATTCCATTGAGTGCATTTGATTACTGTTTTGTGTGTAAACATTTGTACTCTCATTTTTCTCAGATCAGAGCCGTGGGATTATGCGTCTCAGGGCGAACAAGGCAAACAGCATGCGTGGGAACCAGTGGGACACAGCACCCTGACTGACTGGAAGAAATACTCTGGTATTCATGCGTTTTAACTGCTCCATTTAATGAGTTCTGGGAGTTCCAAAATAATTCCTTAGTTCAACAACGTCTGCCACTTACAGTGTGACACTAACTAATACATGGCACTTTGTTAAAATAGTGTGAAAGACTGACTGTATAAATGTGTCATTTTTAGGCGCTGCTTCTACCTCAGATGATGAACCACCGCTGTCTGGCGAGGATGAGGAGTTTCCAACTAACAGAGACCAGCCGCACTTAACATTTGAGATAACCAGCGACGACGGTTTCAGGGCAGAGGCAGACAGTATCGAGGGTAAGGCTGATGTTGCATCAGCAATATTTCCCTCAAAGGCCTTTAAATGATCAAGCATGTTCTCAAAATCGTAAAAACAAGTTTCTCTGTGTGATATTTCTGTCGCCATTTTTGCTCATTGTGTTCACTTCATGACGCCTACTTCTAAACTCTCTTTGCAGTGGCGTGGAAAGCAGTGATCGATGGGGTGCAGGAGGCACGAGCTATTGCAAGGTTGAGACCTCTGACCTTTCAGAGGATCACTGGCGCCCACATGCTGGGTCTGGTCCATGATGCAGTGGTGTTCTTGCTGGAGCAACTGCAAGGAGCCCACCGCTGTCAACGCCACGCCTTCCGCTTCTTCAAACAGTTCACGCAGGAGGACGACCTCCCCGTCAACCCCACCGGTTGTGCTCGCTCCGAGCTGTATCTGAGGTATGTCTACCAATTACAGGTCACATCGGTTACAGATCAGTGCTGCGTTTGTGTCTTTATTGGACCTATTGTCAAGTCCTTTTCAATAAATGTAGGTGGTGTAGCATTACAACGGATCAAAAATAAAGTCATGTCTTAAAGTATTTGACTTGTTGTGTTTGAGTCCATACTCATCTCCACCTGGTATTGTTTTCTCTTGTCTCTCAACAGGAAGTCCACATTTGACATGTTTAACTTCCTGGCTTCTCAGCATAGACAGCTTCCTGACATTGGGCCTTATGACGATGAGGAAGATGAGGTTCTTTTGAAGTCCACGAGGTCAGGCTTCATTCATTTTGTTGTATATTTTTCCTCTGGTAAAATGTACTAACAACCTTGCTGTTTCACAACAAAAGGAAAAAAAGAGGCTTCTCTCCAAAGTTTTGCTCAGTTTACATTTTACTTTTGCCTTATTTCTTCTGCAATTTACAATTCAAACTTGAATGGTATCCTTTTAGATGTGGTCCCGTGTTTCCTACATGTTAAGGCCATTCAGACAATTTCGTAAAACAGAAAATGTCTGGAAGTTTTTGTTGAGTTGTGGTCTTTCTCTTCCTCAGACGGGCTACTAGTTTGGAGTTGCCCATGGCCATGCGCTTCAGACATCTGGAAAGGACATCCAAGGAGGCCGTAGGCGTGTACAGGTCAGCACAGAACTACACTTTCAAAATAATCTGAATTCAATGCAATGCAAAAAGCACTTTTTTCATTTCAAACTCCTTGTGAAGGTAGAACCCAAAGTGACTCCAACAAGATGTTGACATCATCATCATTTATAATGTTTAGGGTCAAATTTAAATCAAATTTGGGTACAAACCGTCAGTAAATCATACAATAATGCATCCCTGTCAACATACATGTAATATGCATGAATTTCACATTTTTAAAACCGAAGAACAAGAATGTTTCTCACTTTGTATTCTAAATACATGTATAAAAGAAACGCACTAAAAATCATAACAGGAGAAAATAACTGGTCTGATGAAATGTTCAGAAAATGTCTAGATCAGCATCAAATAGCACATGACAATAGTCATGCTGATAAGGACCATAGTTTTCGGAGACTACCCAAATCCTTTCTGGGAATATTAAGGATTTTAACTGAGACAAACTAATGGCCAATGAGTGAAGGCCATTTCAATATGTAATGGAGCGTTAGTGCCATCTACAGGGGAAGTAGGATCACTCTGCATAGGACCACTAAATTGAAAGGCAACTGGAGTGTATTCAAGATCTACGGCAGTTCATGTCAAATGTGCAACTCCTCCCAAGAATTTCTGACTAAAGTTCTGGGGGGTTTCCAAATGTGTTGTGTATGTGTGGAAGACTGGGTAACATTAGTGGGCGAAATGGTGAAAAAATAAAAACGGATGATCTGTGCGAAGCCTCTGGCCTCTGTCAACCACAGTTGCTGCACAGCTGGGTTTTATGGGAGCGAGTATAAGAGGAAGGGAGAACAAACAATATACTAAAACAAAACTTTAGACTCGGCCATGTCTGCTGTTCTGTTTGGCTTTACTTGCATCCAGTGGTCCTTTAAGCTCAAGTCATTACGCCAACATGGTCCTGTTGAAAATGTTGACGTTCAGCAGACAATATTTGCTATAATCGCCATCACAGTTTAGCATGCCAATCCGGTGATAAACCTAGTATTGGACAAATTAAATTATAACTATTTTTTACTGTATTTATCTAATATCCATGTTAGCAGACTGCATGACTCAGCTGTCACATCCTCACTGTTGGCGTAGCAGCAAACAAACTTGTCTTACATCTGTGGGTGTGTTGCAGGTCTGCTATCCACGGCCGTGGTCTTTTCTGCAAGAGGAACATTGAAGCAGGGGAGATGGTGATTGAATATGCCGGCATCGTCATTCGCTCGGTGCTCACTGACAAAAGGGAGAAGTACTACGACGGCAAGGTTGGTCGCGTTTCTATGTCTTCGATCAGTTTCATTCGAATGTAGGCAACAATAATTGAGGATTAAAGGTTAGCGCGTGCATCGATAGGATTTACATGTTTTTGCCTTCGCAGGGTATTGGCTGTTACATGTTCCGCATTGACGACTTCGATGTGGTGGATGCGACCATGCACGGCAACGCGGCGAGGTTCATCAACCACTCCTGTGAACCTAACTGCTACTCTCGGGTGATCAACGTGGAAGGCCGGAAGCACATCGTCATCTTTGCTCTCCGGAAGATCTACAGAGGGGAGGAGCTCACCTACGACTACAAGTTCCCCATCGAAGACGCCAGCAGCAAACTCAACTGCAACTGTGGGGCCCGGCGATGTCGGCGGTTCCTCAACTGAGACGTCCCTCGTATGAAAACGGGAGGATCCTGTTTTACTAGTAAGCCTTAAATTAAGGTGGATTGGGGAGGCGGCACAGAAGGGGAATTAGCCACTAAGAGACCAGTCTGAAATATTTTTGCTGGTCAGAAGTGATATTTGGATGTTTTTTTATGGATATTGGAAGAAGAAAAAGTGGAGAACCTGCAGAGAAAGTTTGTCCTTCGTCTGTGAAAGAGTTCCGATGTACAGCTGACACGGCAGCATCACAACAGCAGTAAACATGGTTTTAGTGTTCAGGACAACAGAACATTTAAACAGGATGTTAAAGATGTATGGGGTTCCTGGGTCGGTATGGATGACACCAATAGAGTTTCTTTAATACACACGTCAAGCCTTATCTGTTTGAGTCATTGCTGAAAACCTATTGCTAGGTTTTGAGAGATTCCCTATATGCTTTATTCATTTCTGGGGGGGGGGGGGGGGGGTTTATGTCTGTCTCTATTACACTTGTAATCATGTTTGCTCCATCCTCCAGTGGTGAAGTCCGTTCTTGAGCCATACATTTACTCAAACCTTTTATTTGTGTTTTATCTCACATTTAACACTTTTCACGTTGTTAATATTTTTTTGTTTTAGACTTCTTTTTTTTCTTTTTTTTTTTCCGGGAATAACAAAACAACCATGGTGCTAAGCTTTGAAAGGTCTTTAACTTCTTCAGTTGGACAAAAATGTCCCTCAAATCAGGAATTGTTTAGCTGTGTATTCACCCTGCTGAGACCATTACTCTTACATGTATGCACTTAAGCAGCACTCTTATCGGAACGTAAAGTGTCTGCTGAGTTTCACACTTTAAATCATCGGTGTGATATCCGTCACCTGCTCGTATCCTGTCGATTTCAAAATAGACAGCAGTTGGTAACATAGTGTCATATTTATAAAGACAGGAACGTGTCTTTAAGGCGTGTTTTTCTCTCAATGTACAGTGTATGTAGCAAACACTACCCAAGCCAAAAGTGAAGAGTTGTGGTGAATATCACATTTTTTTAAATATATATTTTACTACTGTCATGCCAGATGCTCATTACCTATTGCAATAAGACGTTGCTGCCCTACAGTTGCACATAGAACAACCATCAAAGCGTACAAATAATTTTCATCCTTGTGGAACCTGCTACAGTTTATCTGTTAATCAGGGAGAGCACTGGTATAAAGCATCGACACTGAGTGGATGTTCAGCTCTGGCACCAAGCTTGTTGAGAACATGGCGCACAGACTCTCTAGTCTGAGACGGAGCTGAGAAAACTCTCGGTACCTTTTTGAAATAATGTTCAATTGTTCTTAGTCGATGTTCAGTGCCGTCATTGATGAGACTAATCTAATTCACACACTGTTCAAATTGGTAGTTCTATTTATTCGTGTTTTGATTTATATTTTTAATGGTGAAAGGTTGTGCTTTGTAAAAAAACAAACAAACAAAAAAAAAACGGTGACGGTCCAGTTTATAAGGAGATCTCCCCCATTTGTATCTTTTTGTTCCGTTTACAGCTGATGTCCTTTGTTTCACTAAGTTACTTGAATTTTCTTTCGGGGCGGTCGTGTCGTGCATTTCAGCCTTTGTGACAGAAGTTGATCTAAAGCAGGTATTTTTAAAGAATCCTTTTAATTTGTTTTTGTTTTGTAACGATAGATTACCGACGGTCTTAGAATCAGCCACAGGAGTAAAGTGAGCACTGTTTGCCTCCCCAAGGCCATGATCATCCCCCCCCCCCACCCACCCTCTTCTCTTCTTCCTCCTCACCCTTCTTGGAGCAAATTTCCACCATGTTTTTGTGTTGATCTTAACCACCTTTCTTTCTTGCATGTCCAATCACTGGGATGGAGCCCAGATTTACTTGTGTCAATCACCTAGCTGACAACAAGAGCAGAGTCACTCCCAACTCCTTGCAAGGATTCTACCTCAGCTGTTTACGCAGATGTTTGGGAATACTGATGCAAAAAGAGAGGATGATAATTTTAGAGTAGCTTGGTTTTAATGTCCTGCAGAGCTGGTGAGTGAGTGAGTGCAAATGCGTCTGTTTGTGTCGTGTGTGTGTGTGTGTGTGTGTGTGTGTGTGTGTTTGCAATGAAGGATGAAAGCACTAGTCAAAACCTGAAGTTATCATGACCATCTCTCCCAGAATCTGTTAAGAAAGCTGTATGTTATATATACACACATATATATATAAAAATATATATATATAGATATATAGTAGGGTTATTTTAAAGTAAGTGTAAAAGACATACAAATGACAAAATATGTGATCTTTAAATTTACGTCTTTGTTACCATGTACAAATAAACCCTGGGTTTGTAAATATTTGTATACATATTTCTAATCCTGTTTAATTTTTCTATGCACTTTTTTTATTTATAATGTTATTTGCTTAATAAAGATGTTAAGATGTTTGAGCAAATTCCATTTTTTTATTGTAAAAGGTGAAAGTAGAAAAAGGAATCACTGGTGACAAAAGCTTTTCCTGGAATGTAACAGAGTATTCGGCTGCTGCCTGAAAGCTAATGTGGTTATTGACTCATGCATCACATCACATCATCACATGACTGGTTTCATTTTCATGCTCATGAACAAAAAAAACAATTGTCACGCAAATACTTATACTTATTATGTGCATAAATGTAATAAGATGATTTAAAAGTGGTTCAATGCAGGCATATGAGAACATTCTATCAGCTCAATATGTGCACTCATGCAGGTACTTGAAGGTACAAATAAGCATTGTGCTGGCAGCCAATCTTAACTGTTGCCCATAGAGGCAATGCAGAGTAACTGCTGGTTTAATCCTTTTTTGTGTTCATTTAGTATTGCACATTTCCAAACTAAGAAAAGAATAGTCTAAATTAAAGCAGCTGAGGCGTCCTGACTTTTATTCTCTGGTAAGTGTCAAGCCCCAAGAACATTTGATCCCAAGCTTCCCATAATGCAACTTGATAATATCTTTCTGTCTGATACATGTCCATGGCTGTGTCTGAAATCACTCCCTGTTTACTATACGGTTCATTATATTTACCCCTTAAAAGAACATTTCTCCTCTGCATTGAACTACTCGCCCTGTACATTTCCTTTGTATTAATACTGATCGGTTCTGGAAGCCTCCTTTTCATCATTTCTTTATAAATCTGACAGAAATGATCAGAGAAAGGCCAACATCTGCATCTAAACCTGAAGTGAAAGGCTTTTGGCAGTCGAAGGTGGAATGCGTGTTACACTTGCATCACATTCAGTCCCAGTTTGGCGAGAACAGCGATGGCGTCGTTGCGCTCCATATGTTTGAGCAGCCTAGCCAGGTGCCCTACTGTCCAGTCGGGTTGCCTGCTGGTGACCCCCTCCAACACTGCTTTCAGAGGGCTCTTACTCTCCTTCATAGAGTAGGTGTAAGTAATCCAGGTGGCGGGGAAGGAGCAATGAGACGCCAGATGTTTGGTGTTCTTTACTCCTTGGTTTTCTGGATCCAACAAAATCACCAGCTCCTCCAAGACGTCCAGTTTGTCGAGCACCGTCTGTAAAGGTGCTGACAGGATGTCTGGACCTACAGAGGAAAGTTCTACGGTGTCAAATGTATTCTTTTGCCAAGTCATTGCACTGGGTTTAGTTAAAGTTGTGTTATTAGAGCTCAGTGTGACAATTGGTCCAATAATAATGTAGACTGGCTGCTGTTCAGTCTGGGCCATTCTCATTGTTACTGCTGTTCCAGCAGATCATGATGCATGAACAAGGATTTATAAAACTCCACCTAACATGACTGATACCTTTGTCACAGACTGACTCAAACATGTCCTACTGTTTACACAGTACATTTAGCAAGAGCAGTATCATTCCCACTTACTCAGAATGTGCTCCAGATCATTGTTGCCAGGTGGAGCAGACAGCGGAGAGAACCCTGCGTTTATGTACGAAGATCTTCTGCGATAACTCAGCGCCGTGTGCTGACCTGTGTTAACCCAAGCATGAGAGACACACATGATCAATGCCAGAACCAGCCCGGTATAATTACATTCCAGGAAATAATAAAACATCTAAAGAAAGTGGTCACTTTTTGTGAAGTTTCCCAGTCTGAGTCATGTCCACAGAGGGCTTTCTTTTCCACTTTTATGCTCATTTTTCTGTGTGTGTAAAACCTTAACTTTAAATATAAGCAAACCTCTTCTCCGCTTCATGTAGATCAGACAAGCACATATCACAACAAGCATGATGGAAATGAGGATGGCAAATGGTATTGCCCCTGCAAAAAAATAAAAAGTCCAGGTAAAATTTAGACTATGAAGAAATGTGTTATTGTCCCATAACATAGTGTTTATTTAACTCACATAGTGGGCCTACATCATGACCAAATGGAACTGGTCGTATAGTCGCTGCACGTGGTTTAAAGCTGGATCCTTGGTTTGTCTGAATCTGAAATGTATTATTTATTTTTTAAAGTGCTTAGAATTATGTTTATATTATTTAAAAATAAATTATTTTATACTGTTATAAACTTGTCGATAACTTAACAAATTCTAACTAAATGAAGTCACGGAAATTGTACACGTTAGCAGATCAGTATCATCCGCACACAAGTAATTGGTGTACATTCCGTAGCCAGTGAAAGATAACTGACAATAGTTAAGTGCGTTACCGTTGTGCTGAATAAACTTGAATCATAATGCGATGTTGTTGGTTCCTGCGGAGAGAGAAAACGGTGATCATGTACGCCTGTTCAAGTATATAAATAATAAATAAATAAATTCTTACGACCAGCCTACTCACTGGGACAGGAACTCCAGTCGCCCCGCTTCTGTAGAAATTCAGTGAATATCGAAACTGAACACACTTTTACATTGCATAGCAAAGTCTTTACTTGGTAAAAACAGCAATAAAACGTCATTCTAGTCTGTTCCACAGTGGTAAGGTAACGTGTCATGATTTGGCCAGTATGATATTTCCCACATAACCTTGCCGTAGACTAGACTATGGATTGCAAAATAAATATTTACTTTATTTGGCCTTGTTTTCCTGACATATCGACGGCTGCAGTTCAACATTTTTCCAGGACAATGAACATGCCTTCTTACCCTGCGGCTTGGCACTTGGTGTTAGAAGTTGTCCTGCACGGGGTCGAGATGTTAGACCCGTGCGGACATGGCGCACAAGGTTGACAATGAGCGCCGCTGCCATCATTAAAAGTATCGGCTTTGCACTTGATGAAGGAGGGTTCGTGTTGCCCTCCGTCGTCATCAAGGCCACAGTTAGTGGCGACTTCGTACCCTGTTTTGTTAACAGCAACAATATAACAGAATACAGTACAATAAAATAGGATGGAATAGAAAATAATAATAATGACTTACCTGGCTTTCGAGGACACAACACACATTTTGAAATATGTATATCCCAGAAGGTTGTCTTATTCGAGCATTTGCGAGAGTGTGTCATTGTTGCTGTACTGCGCGCAAGAGTAAAACACTTTAAAGTAAAATCTCGAGAAGATGGCTCCTCCTACTTTCCACTCTTACATCCTCACAGCTCATCTGCACAGAGTTTGAGCTGTTTGGAGAGACAGCGAGATCCTTCTTGTGGCACTGGCACCTCTGTGGCACTCAGCGGCACTCTCTGTGGCACTCAGCGGCTGTCTGTGGCACTTCAGCGGCACTCTCTGTGGTACTCAGCGGCACTCTCTGTGGCACTCAGCGGCAGTCTGTGGCACTTCAGCGGTACTCTCTGTGGTACTCAGCGGCAAGCGTCAGCTGTGGCAGGCGAGCGGTACTAGTTCGGCACCCGTACAGACTTACTGTAAGAGCAAGGAAACTCACATTTTAAAGGACTCAACAACCACACCTCTTCACCAAAGTTTATTATAAAGTCTATCTATATATATACTGTAGACTTGCCATATATTTTTTTTTTTTTTTTGGTATATAT
>NW_022280043.1:1374938-1408938 GCF_004355925.1 Anarrhichthys ocellatus
ATATATACCAAAAAAAAAAAAAAAATATATGGCAAGTCTACAGTATATATATAGATAGACTTTATAATAAACTTTGGTGAAGAGGTGTGGTTGTTGAGTCCTTTAAAATGTGAGTTTCCTCGCTCTTACAGTAAATCTGCAGTACCTTGTGCTGGAGTTGATGAACATTTGTGTTAGTTCTTGTCAGTTATAGAGAGTCAGATATTTGCTAGCTCTGTATTTAATTCAGTGTATGTTGATAATACATGGAACACATTTTCTGTTCAGATAAAACCAGCATCCATTGGATCCAGCCTCACCTGCCCTATACCACCTGTCCAAGTCTACAATAAATCAAAATTGAAGTGGACTCTTCCGGTGTGTCATAGGCCCTTTTTACAGCAGCCATTTGACATGTGGGGATGTGTAGTTAAAAACATCAATTATGGCCTTGTTCCAGTTATTGTGCACTGCTGGATCACTGGCTGTGACACACTAAATAGAATGGGACCATTATTCTTATATCAATTAGGCTTGTGTTTCCCTTGCTATGACATGTGAAAAGGGCCTATTGTGTCTGACTGCACATCCATAGAGTTAATCATGGTGGTAACTAGCATATATCTGATCGGTTAAAGATTCTGAACGTGAGGCTGGACATTAGGCCGATTGCTTTGTTGAAAGTTTAGATGTTTTTTTTGTGGATATTCTCAGTTAAAGTACATAGAAATCAGGCCTCTCTTATGAAAACTGCAACAAATGGTACGTTTATGTATTTTAAGATTTACAAGGTCAGTTATTTGGTTCATTGTTCATCCACTAAACCATCTGATGAATGGCTGGTAGCATGCAGCTAAGGGGAAATAAAAGTTCTTTGCCCTATCAAATACTAGCCACAATGACTATTTTTTCTCGCTTCCCTTGAGTCACCTCATACTGTCAGCATCCAGTGTACGTAAATATAGTTTAAATGTTACCAAATATTGTTAATGTGGGCAAAACGCAGAGGAGTTTGTCACCCAGGGACGCAAGCCAGGCAACAAATGTAACCTTTTCTTATAGACATCAGATGACATCAACAAATGTGACCAACCACAATGTCTCACCAAAGGGAACTAGAAATAAAAAAATGCACTCAATCTACATCTATATCCTCGCAATGACAAACCAGTCTTATTCTATATCAACATATTCATACAGACCATCGATTGCATTGTCTCTGTAATGGTATGGTCTGTTTTGGCACCCTAATGGTGAAATTAAAATCCCAAATTCAGAATTTGGTGAGAGGAGCAGGGGAAATGAATGGTCTTTGTCTCCAACATATAAAGGATGTGTTGTAATTAACTTAACTAAAACAATAATAGCATATGGAGCTGTGAGACAGTGGCGTGCTGCATGCATATTGCAATGACCTCAAGACAGTGATGGGTGAGTACAATTTGTTCCTAAAACGTAATATAACAGGCTCCATTGAAATATATGAATACGTTTTTATAATTACTTTCGTCAATAAGTAATTGGAAAATCTATTATTATTAACTATGTAAAATGATTTTAATTTGTAGCTTAACCTGCGTCAATCTTAAGGTAGGAGTCATTAGCTCAGTGATATGGTATTGCACATCCATAAAGTGGGGGGACTCATAAGGGTCAGAATTAAGAAACAAACAAAAGAAGTGATTAAAATCTGGGCAGCAGAGCCTGAGATTGTGGTATCCCGCCCTACTCCTTATTTTATGTTTTGTCATTCGTTCATTGTTTGCTGTTTTATTTTGATGCACCCTCCTCTCATTTCAGATAACTTCACTTCCTGCCGTTGTGTTTCCTGACTGTTTTAATATAAACTGTGTCTCAATTCAGGGGCTGCATCCTTCGGAGGACCCAGCCTTCGCGGTCTACGTGGGCCACGTCATTTGAGGACCGCGTAGGCTAGACCGTGCGGTCTACGAAATGACGCTACAGAGGACTTCCTGTTTGCGTCAACAGCTGTTCCCGCCCCTCCCCCCTCTTGCTGCTCCCGTCCCTAAAATCCCTGCTCAACAGGATTATAAATATATATACATATAAATACATTAAACTAAAACCTATTCAGTATATATACTGGAAAAGTTTCAGTTTAGTGTTTTAATCAGTTTTTTTTAATCATATATTCAATAATTAATTCATAGATCTTTTTCATAATGTTGTTTTTCTATATTAATAATCAGTTAATTAAATCAGTTACTAATAACAAATTTTCAATCAGTTCAATCAGCAAACGTGTTTATTTACTTGCAGTAACACATGTTACTGCAGAATATATACATATTCACATAGAAATCATTTACATGGATGTCTTATGTCAATTTAAATAAATAAAATAAAAAGGTGACATCACAACTGTCATCTCTGTGATAGCAACATTAAGACATCAGAAGGATCTACTGGTTGTCTTATTAGTAAAGGCTTTGTACAGGATGAGAGCTAATGTAACTGTAACCTTAATTACAGGATGGTCAAATGGAGATATTACAAATGGACTAATGTCTTAATTCAAGCCATGGTTGCTGAATGTTTGTCCATCGTTCTCCCCTCAGCTCCGGGCTCTCTGTAACAAAACAAGAACAGAATCAGTAAAATACTCAAATTCAGTGTATTCGTGTAGTTAATCTCAACGTTTGAAACGTTACCAGACTTAAAGTGATATTTCAGGTTCAGAACCTGTCTACCTGAGCTCACGTTGGTCCGTTTATGTACATGATATAAAGTATAAATCATCTGTAAAATCATCACAAACTTAGTAAGATATTATTCAACCTCTGAGGTTTGAAAGTGAAGTTATTAAAAGTTACTTTACAAGGCTTACTACGGTCGGATGCAGGCAGCCGAGCTGCCGGTAATAGTACACCGGCACGCAATGCATCTTGGGATATGGTGGGCCGCGAAGGATACATCAGATGTGTCCTCCAAATCTGGGACCAGAAGGCTGCATTCGTCGGCTGCATTGAAGGACTCTTCAACAAAAATGCGAAATGGGACAGCACTAGTCACAGCGCTGTCACGCAACCGGTCTACGAATGCAGCCTCTGAAGGATGCAGACCCTGAATTGAGACACAGCTATAGTCTGAAATGTCTTTATTAGTTTCACCTGTCCCTCATTGTCCTGTCCTTTCAGGTGTATTTGTGGTCCCCTCTGCCAGTTCGTCTTTATACCAGGTGTCACGTTCCACATTCCTGCAATTAGCAAATCGTGCTTAGTGTTTTTGTTTCAAATCTGTTTCCTTGACATAGCCCTGGCGTTAGCGATGCAGGGCTATGTTCACCACTTTAGTCCAGACTAAAATATTTAATATCTTTGGTGAGCCCCTGACTTTTCTTCTAGCACCGTCATCAGGTCAAAAAATTCAAATGTGTCAGCCTTTGCTCTATTGCTAATTAGCAAATGTTTGCACGCTAAAGTAAGATGGCGAACATGGCATAAACATCACACCTGCTTAACATCGGCATGTTAGCATGAGTCATTGTGAGCATGTTGCATGCTGACGTTCATGTTTAGCTCAAAGCAAGACTGTTTGTGGGCTGACCTTTAAATGTCAGTTTACTCATTCGCAGACATATCAGTCGTCTGCTCACTTATTTCGGGGAACTCAAGCTTTCAGTAGAGTATCTCAGAACAATCCTTTTTATTTTGTCTAAATATTTGTTTCGAGGTGCATCATAAGGGATTCAGAGCATCAATATAGCAGCAAACAACTATTTGCTATGAAGATAGTGGAGTAATATCTACTTTAGCTGAGAATGAAGTGTTTTGTAATTCGAGCTTCTCCTTGCATTGTTTCCAGCAGCGCATGCTTTTAGTACATGTTTGTGCATGTGAGCGTGCCCCATGGCTAGCTCATGGCTGCTAAATGGCTCGATTCCCCCTCAGGTAAACATTGTTAACTCTGTCAACATGTTTGTACTGCTAGCGCTGTTAGCACTGTTAGCTGCAAACCGCTGGCCCAGCTGTTGAAATGCTTCCATTCTTGCACCTTTGTTGTAAGTTATGATGATTATCATAACCTTTTTCAGGTGCTTCTTTTTTTCTTTTACTTGTTAAGGGATAAATTAGGGTTAATTATAGCATATAGGTTTGGATAACCGTTGCACACTTTCCTGTATAGATGAGAGGAGCAGCTGACTAACACAAATAAGCGACACATAATAAACTACATTCAAAATATTGCTAAGCTCAAGAAACTACAGTCTGCAACATACAACTACAACAAGATGAGAAAATGGTTAACCAAGGATTAACTAAAGCTAGGCCCGTCAAAGACACATTCACCACTGTACAGTTAGATCATTTAATAAAACTGGACAAATACGCTTTCTAGAAATCTCGCATTGTGAGAGGGACCTGTATCAGAAAGTTGCATTATCCAGTGGTTTCCTACGTGCGTCCAAAAACAAAAACAAAACAGCACAGCTGGATGTGACTCGCGTCCGTGTTCTCACATAACGGACAACATGTAATTTCTCCACAGTTTACACGTACGTTTGTATTTGATGTCTCGCTCAATTACAAGGCTTTATAGGGTTTCCAACACAAACAATTGGAATGCCTGCAGCAGCCTGATTATCCCTGTAGAACTGCCACGCTGAACTGTAATAAGCTCACTTTCAGTTGGTCAAACGTCTTTTGTGTGTGTGTGTGTGTGTATTTTGAATTGCTTTTCGTTAATGTTGTTTCTCCTGAAATGTTTGGTTTTCTGAACTGCTTTTGTGTTTCTGTTTTGTCCTGCTTTTTCCAATGTTGTAGTACTTTGCCCTCCATACAGCAACAGGAGTTAACACAAAAACAAAGAGCTGAAACAATGCGGTGCAATAGGTGACAGTAATACAAGAGGAAAGTTAAAATGACAATGCTTTAAAGGCTGTGTCAGAGAGAAGTAGGAACACCTGAAATGGAGAAAAAACACCAACATTTTCAAAGAACTATCTAATTCTCCTCTATGCCTTGCTGATACTTGGCTGATGATCTTTTAGAAGAGCTTCTTCCTGTTATGTGTGTATGCAGGATGAATATGTTGCCACGTGTTTAAATAATAGCATGTTGCCCTTATCTGGCAAATGTTGTGATATGCGCTACTGCCCCCGGTGCGCTCGAGTTGAAATTAATCGACAAATGAACTGGTTGCTATGATTATAAACTGTATCTAATTAATGTGGATTCACTGTGAGCAGTTTGTTTGGAAAGTCTTGTATATGTCATTGATTTAAAACAAATGTCGAGTTAACATTACAGAAACTCATCTTTACAGGTTTAGGAGGCTAAAACTTAGGTTAGCTAACGTTAGCTCGCTACATTCGACAATATGTGCACTTCCAGGATGACTGCTTTTACTCTGTGTTCAACCCGCCCTCTAAATTGCTGCAAACCTTTTCTGATATCTGTTTCCTCATTGAGGTAGTCTGCAGAATGAAATAATAGTGAACCCGAAACCAGATGCAGATGGTAACAAATGTAGCAGACTGCAGGCCACAGGAACTTGAAGAAAGTAATCTTTATTTACAGTTTGCACAGACAAGGCAAAACTGAACAGAACCAAACCAGGGATCCAACACAGACTGCACTATAAACCAGGACTTAAATACTAACTCTCCTGGTGAGGAGATAAGTGGCACTTTTTTTCTTAATAAGATAACGCAGTACAAATCAACAAATAGCTTTCAGTGGCCTGAAAGCTTCCTCTATGAAGCAATAGGCATGGTTGCACAATGCATACAATACATACTACATGAGGACCTCTGGCATAATTTCACGGTCATATAACTTGTGTGGTGCGTTTAAAGAGGTACTTACTCAGCATATCCATACTTTTGAACTGCAACAAGTGAATAAGGCAGAAGAAAAAGCTGGACTAATGTTTGTAACTACAACAGACATGACTGCCTGCATGAGCTCTGCTATTCTTATCTCAATGAACCAGAGCAGTTTGAGCTGTCCAGTGACACTTAAAGTCGCCCACGGCATTCATACAGTCCTCCTTAGATGTTTTAATGTTACCGTATATGGGATTTGGCAGATTTTTGTCTCAAACTATGTCAAGTCTCAAGGTTGTGTTGACTGACACTGGAGAAAACTCTTTCATCCTTCTCTTTCTGATTTTCTCTGAGAGTAAAATAACACAGGATAAGAACAATGTCCCTGTTTCAAAGGAAGCAATGGATACATTTGAATTTGAATTGAAGTGGGAATGCATATAAGTAAGTATAGATATAGTATTTGTTTCAGACTGATTTGGTCTAAATCTGAATCGTTGAATGTTTACTGTTTATATGTTCCAGCACTTAGTAAAAATACTCTTTTGTCCGGCCCTAAACATAATAACTCAGCCACTGGTCTCATCTTGACACGGTAATGGATTTGTGAGAACTATTACAGAAAAAAACAACAACTGATTGTTACAGTGTTTGCCCTCATGAGGGCGCTTCAAACCTACGTCCAACTTACAAAGTTTACACAAGCAGTCCAATAATTAATTAAGAAAGTAAGAGGGAAGGTGTCTTTGTCATTTGTCGAGGAGGAACTGTTGATGTGGCCTTAATGCCCCATACATGACCCAATGTGAAATGGTAAACACTTTCAGAATATTTTCTGTCATTGGAAATTAATGCTGCTTTTCCTCCGTTCTATAGTTGTGAATGTGAACACACAGCAGTTTCACTTTGCATCGACGTCATTGCAACACCTGTGATAGCCCTCTAAAACAGTGGTAAATGTCAGTAAAGGACCTTCTTGGTTTTTCAAACATCATCTGTGATTTATCCTTCAGGAAAAACAAAGGTTTACCTCTGTTCTTTAAATATAATGACAGTACATGAAAGGCACAAACTGAATGAGAACTTTGTGTTGTGAGCCTCAGATGTGTGAGTTGTACAGGTAGGTGCTGTTGATGCTCCAATCAGGAGGGAAGTCCTGTACTGCGTGGCTCTTGACGTGTCTCTGCATGGCGACCAGGCTATTGCAGAACTCCCGGCACACTGTGCACTGGTAGGGCGTGGCCCCACCGTGAGTCCGCAGGTGCTTGATCATGGCTGAGTAGTCCCGTGAGCGCTGACGACAGATACGGCACTCAAAGGGTTTCTCTCCTTGAAGCCGAGAGAGGATAGAAAAGGGGGGCACAGGAAGGAAGACAATGGAAGGAAAGACAAGTGTGCTCACGTGAAATGAAGGCCTTGAACCTTTAGGCATGACAGATATATTTCTTGCCAGTGTTATATAGTGTTAATTTAATATATTCTGCTATATTACTTAAATTCAATTGATCCAGTCAAATCTTTTTTGCCTATTTACAGGCAAATCATCTAAATTGTGTCACTTTTAAACAAATCACCCAGATTTGTTTAAGATCAGAACAGTTATGCATATACATACTGTATACTGTTCACGTGTGTGTGTGTGTGTGTGTGTGTGTGTGTGTGTGTGTGTGTGTGTGTATAAGAGAGAGAGGGAAATTAAGTTGTTGAAGATGCAACATGGTATGGATTGCATCTTTCAGTTTTAGGACAAGTTAATATTCAAGCATAGAATGAGATTTCATCTTAAATGCTAACCCATTCTTTTTTGTTTAGCAGGTTAGCATGTGTATTAATTTTAGCACCGTATATGCATGTGGTTTTGCATGTTTCAACCAATTTACAGCTAATTATCTTATAGACTTTATATTGTCGCCACTCCATTGTTTTCCAGTGTTTCAGTTCTTATGCTACACTTTGCGCAATATCCAATTTGCAGAGCAAAGTGCTTGACAAGGGTAGTTATCACAGGGAATATTCTGCCTTATGTTACTTTTGTCAAACCTATCATTAATAATGTTGCAAGCACACACTTTGAATTGCATTGCACTACAGAAATAATCTCAATAGCTCTAAAAGTTCATCGTGGATTTACACACAAGTTTCTATTCTGCAAGTTCCTGTAAGGTGTGTTTCATAGTATTTAAATGAGTAGAAACCTGCCTGGAAGTTGGTACAAAATATAAAACCCAGAACACAACAGTCTGCTTTGGAAAATGTTTATCAGTAATATTTCATAGCAAATGTTCTAAAACATGCAAAAGTGATGGCACAGTCCAATAAGCTAAAAATCATATCGGCTACGAAAAAGCACCTAAAAGAGGTACATATACTTTTGTCTTTGAGCCAATGAAAATGTAAATTGATCATAAATGCTCCCTTCTCCAGTAACTTGCCATGCTAACAACAGACCTGTCTCTGATCTGTCTGGCTCCCTCAGACCAATCTGTTGTTACTGTTGTTGTTTCAGTCATTTAATGCCATTAGCTTTTTAATGCCAAAGTACTTAATTACTGTAATTGAACATAACTGTTTTATAACCCGATAGTCCAGTTTATCTGACTTAACTTTGTAACGTGACAAAAGTAAATATGTTTGAATTCTTGTTTTGCTCTAATGTCCCACAATATAAAACAAAGATAATTAGCCATGTTGTGGGTAGGCAGTCTTAGTAGTCTTAGATCCGTTTTGTATCTAACCAGTGAGTGCTCAACAGCACCATAAGTCACTGAGTTTTTTTTCTAAAAATAGCTATACATGCTACTTAGTTATATTTGCTTCATCGGACAAAGCACCTTTCGTCTTGTTCTGCCAGTTAAACAGTGTGCTTACCAGTGTGAATTCGGTGGTGTGTGTCCAGTTGATGTTTCAGACTAAACTTCTTGGGACAGTATTGGCACTGGTAGGGTTTTTCTCCTCTGGGTTCTTGTTGATGGGATTGGGGTTCATGCTGCAGCACATCTGCTTTTCCACAGAACCGATACTCTGCACAGGCCTCACCTGTGCAAACAACGAGATGAGGAAAAACAGACAAAGGTGTGAACATTGTGGTGGGTAATGAGTGGCCTGGCTGTCCACAAATACACTATGACAATTGAAAGGTGTGGTTTCATTTTCTGCAACAGTCAACAGTCCTGTAAAGGTGTTGTAGAGACACTTTATATTAAACACAGTAATGATTGGGTTAATTAATACTGCACTTAATATTGTCTGAGCTTTTCTTTTGCTCTTGTTAAGTTGAAATTGTTTATGTTTATTGTAATACTTAAGTCCTTATAGACAAACACATTAAAGCGCAATGAGATATACAAGCAACCAAAATGACCATTTACTTGCAATAAAGGGAACTTTATTCATTCAATGAATCTCCAAATTATTTGTTAATCGATTGATCGTTAGTTTCAGCCTCTCAAGTGGTGCCGTTCTGCTTTTATATCATTACAAATTGAACATCTTTAGGTTTGGAACCTTGTTGGTTTGATTGGAGAAGATATTTAGGTAGGACTTTACGTTACAGCTTGGTAATAACAGGATACAAGTGGGGGTAATGGTTTGATAATAAAACGGTAATAATTAAGTAATACAAGGTAATACCATTCATCAGATGATAGTTAGGTATTAAAAATGGGTATTTTTGGGTAATATTAAACTGAAATTCATATAACGGTAAAATGGGCCAAAAATAAAAGGTTACGAGGCAACAAGGTAAAACTATTTAGTAATAGTATTATTGGTGTCAATATGGAAACCACCTAATAATAAAATGGTTGTATAAGAAATTGGTGATACTGTGACCGTAATGGGATAATAACCTGATTATGAGGTAATATGGTTACGCTATGTTTCAAAATATTACGTTACTTTTAGCAAAATACCTTTAAAATTACACGAAAATTATCTGTAATTACCATGTTATAATGCTAACATTAATCCTCCCTTATATTTTAATCATGGCCCTTTGTTTCAAGGTCATACTAAAAAAACATATGTTTAATGCTGTAACTTGAACCTTGAAAAACTTTTTCTGTGTGTAATAACTATGATTAAGGGCTGCTAAATGCTAAGCTACGTGGCTCAGTTTAATTAATGGCAATATTAGATTAAACCAAACATCAAGAGGCCTATTGATTACCTGGACAAAGCGCTGATTAACTTGTTACATACATTTCAGTCTAATATTACCCATTGCACATGGGATAAAATCACCTTGGGCTCTGTACTTTTCTATATTTTCTAACATTTTATGGATCAAACCATTAATGGATTGACTGATTAAATAGGCAGCAGATTAATTTTTTTTTCAATCCTGCTTAAATCAACAATAGCAGTCAGGACTATAATTCTCCCTGACCTCCTTGACATGATTACAATTAATCATAACTCCAGTAAAAAAGGTACAGCTTATGCACAAGCTTTAGAATAATATATTAGTCGCATACGTTTTTCAGTCACTTTCAGAGGCACAACTCTATTTTGGTCAGCATCCTGTTGCAAGACAATAAATTCAGTTTGTACAAGCTTACTTTCCTGTCACTCTGCACATGTGTCTCGTCTGCAGCCACGTATGCTAGAGAGTCTTTTAAAATGAGGTGTGATTTTGAGGTTAAAGTTGCAACTCTGAAGCCTTTCAGTAACTTCAGTAATTCTTTGGGGTTTTTCATATGTGAAAACCTGGGCCTCATAGTATAGACAGGATGCTGAAAGTAGAAGGGGGTGTACTGTAGTAGGAGAAATTGAGAGAATAAACCACAACAATTGAAAACTCACCACTCTAAACACAACCTACTGAGACCTGCTGTCATTAGCATGCTTCCTGTCCAATATTTCTCTTCAGTTGTCACTTCAAAAGACCTAACATGATTTATAGGTACTGCTTTAATGTCGATTGGCCTTATTAACATACAGTACTATAATTTCAGGGGAAAGCAAAATCAAATCAATCAAACAGCTGAAAGCAACAATGAAGGCAGGTGCTGAAATGTTTTATTTGTATTTTTTGTTGTGCTGTTTTATATTTAGATATTAGAGGGATAAATTAAATTAGTGCTTGAGTAATATTTTTACAGAACTTTTCCTAAATTATGACACTGCTAACTGCATTGTGACTTGTAAAGCACAGTTTTACCATAGCTTAATCTCTTCAAGTATGTTTATACTTGAAGAGATCAGATAAAACATGTTAAGCAGATAAACTACCATACTTGCATTTGTACACACACACACACACACACACACACACACACACACACACACACACACATACTGTTGTTTTTACATATTATAGTTATTTATTATAATACATCAATATGTATGATTTTTAGGACAAACCACTGTTGCAATGCAGTGCATACTGTACTGCGTACATCTAGCCCTATCTAGTAACCACACTCCTGCTCCTTCTGCACCGTGCTCTCAAAACCACAACTCTCTTTAGCACTTTCCATTGCGTAGCTACGTAGCTGAAGTCTGCCGAGGTTAGGGGTCATGACAAGAAGAAGTCTTACTATCGTGTCAAATTGATTGGTTTTACACGGGATAAGCACTGGTACAGCCTTGATCGTACTGGATAGTAATACTAGTATGTTCAATGTGTTGTATGTTTTCTGTTATTATCATATTACCTGATGGTGTGGAGGCTGACTCCCGCAGCACTGGAGCACCAAGGAGGCTTGTACTGCAGTGTTGGCAGTCTTTAACTCGCTCTTTGCTGGCTTTGGGTACCTCATGGTTGCTGTGGAAAATATATTTTTTAATGCAACGGTTGCAAAAGATTACACTAATTGTACCTTTAACAATAGTAAATGAAGTGCTTTTATTTGTGCTCTGAGGAGATACTTCACTCGAGATATGTACATCGAGTAAACATCAGTCTGCATATATTTTATCACAGATTTCATCCTTTAACGCCTTTGCCTTCCTCTCCATCACCACAAGATATTTATAGCACTCATTCGCGGTAAAAGCTTATTTGCATTGAGAAGGAGCAAGAAAATAAAGAGACACTACAGAATATCTCTATTTTGTTTTGAACAATTTCTTGCGGTACAAGCGTGGCCAGGTTAACACTGTTTCAGTTGGTTGAAAATCTTGATTTCTGCAAAGGAGGGGAAAAATATAGGGGGCTCCCCTTTACTCACTTAGTAACACTGTGTGTACAAAACGCAGATAAATCTCCCAAAAACAAAGTCATGTGGGTTTCACACTATCTAGCATCACAACAGAGCAGCGGGAAATTCATTCAGAATTAGAACAAATTATAGTTTGTTTTAATCCCACAAAAATAGTATATATTTATAATTATTGGAAGGTTAACTTGTGTGTCTTTTGCTCTTTTGTGCTGGGATTGGTCAGAAACATGGGATTATGATTTGTCAAAAGAATAGTTTGACTGACTAGGACTGTCAGGGAAGGGTTAACTAGTGAAACTGCTCTAGTTGGAAAGTGCAGGAGGCTTGAAACAGCAGTGAGTCAGGTACCGTAGCTGTCGTAAGGGAACAATTGAGCAAATTAGGGGATTATTCTATGACTTTGTGAGAGAATAGGGAGACAATGACTAAAAATAAAAGCCAGAAGTTTCCAAAATCATGTCCAAGTGCTCACTTACCTCAGCTCACTGGCTTGAACGGTCCCAGTAAATGCTCTCTGGCTGGGTTTTTTCCGTTTCAACAGGCCTTGCTTGATTATGCTCCCCATACCTGTAGACCCAGCATAACGGTGTTGTGTATAATGTGGATAAAAGCCTGAACCTATTATAGAGCTTTGAACAGGGGTTTGAAAATGAGAGCCGAGTAAGGGGAACATGTGGGGGGTGGAGAGGGAGAATGGGTACGCTACAGTGGGCTGGTTTGGGGACTGAAGGGGATGAGCTGCAATTAAGCTTGGATAGTTCTCTGCTATCCGCCTCAGGGTGGTCACGGAGCTCCACATGTTTGGAGGGAAAGTCCAAGGGGAAGAGAAATAGGAGCTGCTGCCGGCAGGCCTGGTGATCACACTGTCTCTGTTATAGGACGTTGCTGACACGGGGGAGAGTTTGGGCATCTTTCTTGGGGATGGCGGGCTGTTGGGGTTCTTGGCAGAATCAGAGGGTGAGAGGTTTTCCAGGATAATGCAGTCGCTTGCCTCCTCCACTGGGGAAGAAGTCACTTGGACTCTCTCCTCTTGAATTGGACTCCCTTCTTGCTTTTGATCATTCTCCTTTGCACTTTCGTTCTCTTCTTTTTTGACACATGTGATTTCTCTTCTTTTTCCACCCTCTCTGGCTCTGTAGTTGAGATTTTCCAGCTGTTTTCGGCACTGGTCCTCCAGCTGCTGCATCTCTAACAGCTGAGCAGCTTTCAGCAGCAAGTGCAGGTCATCCACAGACACATCAAGAGTCTGTGTGTAGGTGAAGTCCAGAACTTGCTGGAAGGTGCGTGGTGAGAAATACTCCAGAGTGCAGCGGACTGGGCTGTCTATGTCTGCCTGGGCTAGCTGCTGCGCTAGTCTTCTGCTAGCACAAGCCAGTACTAGCCGATGAGCCCTGAAAGTCTGACTCTTTACTGAGATGATGGCATCGCAGAGTGACCCTGAGCGTCGTAAGGCATCTGCCTGCTGCAGGAAGTGGAAGTATTCGGTGTTGTTGATTCGGACCATTTCTGAAGTTTGTAGAAATATTTTCAAAAATCTGAGAAGAAAAAGTTGAAGGAACAAAAAAAAAAAATCAGAGGGATGCCATCAGATTATGCCCACACTGCTTAAATTAATTCTATTTTCCAGGTGGTTACCAGGTATGTGACATTTCTAGAAATGCTAAATTGTAAGTAGGAAAATCATTTTGCAAATCAACAGCAGGGATTGATTTGTGATTAACAAATTTATCTGTGTTTTGCACAGTTTTTCTTTTCCATCCTTGGCTATGTAGTGAGAATTGAGGGGGCAGAATGTACCCATGGTGATAATATTATTTGTTTATATTGCGACAGGTTGGTGTGACAGTGAATTTGATTTTCAACCAATTTACAGAATAGTTAATAAAATGGTTATGGATTTTTACATAAATTACCCCCCCCCCCCTCTTTCTTTTATGAGAAAATATTCCTCAATCACAACCGTGTCTAAAATTATGTCTGAATGTCTGGTTGATGTGTGGAAATATACTGTGTTTTGTGAAAGCTTTGATATGCCGCGCTCACATACACACTCTAAAGCCACAAAGCCCTAACAGTATATGAAACCATGACTAATGACTGTACACACGAGCAAACATGAGGGAAGTTTGAGTGTCAACAACAATAACTGTATTTGGTTGACTGTATTTTGATACTATAAACTTCAGCAGGGGTTGAATAGGTAAATATGTGACAGAAATATTTGGAATTTAGCCCTAAAATTGATAATACAAGGAGGAAAACATCGTAGCTATGTGTTGAAACTACCGGATGCCTGAAAAGTTGCCGTCGCAGTCTGAAGTCTATAATGAACTTTTATGATTATACAGTGTGTGGTCGGTTTCTGCAGGGGAGGTCACAAGTTTTGCACAATTGCAGGTCCTCCGATGGTGACTGTAAATGGAAAGTATGTGAAGCGAAATGACATTTAGTTATCTCGTTACTGGAATAAAAAAAAAAAATGTGTATGCATCTTTTTGCGCGCTCTCCAAAACTCACTCTCTCTGCTCTTAATCAAATGAGTCTATTTAATTTATTGGAAAACATAGCAACAAAAAGCAGTAATTTAAAATAATATCTGAATTATTTAATTATGCTCAGCCAACATGCTTAAGGTTTAAGTTTCGTGTTCATTTATGAAAAATGTAAAAAGCAACTATAGTTACATCATTTGCTTTGCTTGAGAGTGCGTAGGAAAATGATCATGCAAATCAAGCCTTCATAATTTGAGTGAAGCCTACAGTATCGTCTGCGTACATAAATGTAAAGTAGAACATTCTATCACGGCAACGTTTACGACTGTCAAAAGTCATACGCTGTCTGCTCAGAGTTGTAATATATTGTCTATATATTACATAATATAACTCAAATGTAGTAATTGGCATTTTTTTAATCTATGCCAAATTCAAATTTCCTCCGTACAATATGCAGTCATGCATTTTGTACAGTAGCAATTTTAATAAATATGAAATTCCTTACAATAATAATAATAATTATTATTATTATAATATAGCGGTGTAATTGGATCAATGTTGTGGTAATTTGCCAGGTGGATTATTATGGTGTTCTACATGTATTTTATGATAAGTAACTCTAAAGCTACTTGAGTTAACAGCATGGGATTTTATGCGCAAGGATATTTTGCAAAAACTTTAAAAGTTGTGTGTTGTGTAATACACAAATCTTTCCAGCTCAGATATGTAGTTGTCTTTCAGTGGCGCGTTGAGCACCGATCCTTATACTTAGTTTCAACTGTTTGTTTTGTTAGATTGCACTTTCAAATATTGCACACACATCACATCGGTGTGTTGCACCTGACATTATAATTTTCAATTATGCGTTGAAGTATTGCAGCTCTCCTGAGGCTGCTGACCATTAAATACATTGTTTTGTTGTATTGTATCCTGATTCATTATGCTTCATATCCTTGCAAACCTTGTCTAAATCTTTTATATCGTTAAATATATTTGATTTTGCAATAAACTGCCTTTTGGAATAAACAAATTCCCACAGATGATGTTCAAATTTACAATGCACTTTGTAGTGCAGTGAGTTGTGACAGCAGGTCTTTAAGGAGTCACTGTACTGTCTTAATGCTTACATGGGGGGAAAACCTTGCATGAATATGTCAGATTTGCACATCCTTTGACAGGACATGAACTGGCAGCCAGCCTACTCAAAGCTCGCATGTAAAGGATTGGAATCACAAGAGAGAAGCCTTTACTTATATCCTCTACAGGCAACAGAAGATCAGTCGCAGCACACTAGGTTGTGTTAACAGTAGATCACAGAAAAGACCAAACAGCAGCAGTGTTTAAGTATCTTCTTGTAGTTTCAAGTCTTGAAAACTTACGAAGCACCAAGCTGTGTGAATGAGACACTTACCCGGTGTTTAGTTAGTGAATATTCTCCCTGGAAAATGACGAGCTACCTCGCATCATGACTGAGAAGTGACTCGTAAAGTGACATGTCTGTCTGGGGTGGTTTCCTCCTTTGTCTTTACAGTCCCTCCTCTTTAACTTGTCTCTTTCCCTCATTGGTTCATTGATTATAGTGCTAAATGGCTCGTTTTTGGGGATTAAAGATGGTGGATTTATAAGTAATCCAGTTATTTACATTATTTTGTTTTCTTTATTTAGTTTAAAGCATGGACACAATTTTACTATTTAATAATGTTCAATTGTTGCACAGGGTAGACAACATGCAAATCACACATTAAACAGAAGTAACAAAAGAAACACTTTCTGGTTTCATTTGATTATTTAGCTCTATGTGTGTGTGTGTGTGTGTGTGTGTGCATGTGCATTTTTGTGTGTGCGGCAGAGAAACAAGGACAGTGGTTAGAGTGGTATTTGCATGCCCTATTATCTTATGGTGTATACCTACTATACATGCTGTACATGATTTCCTCCACTCCTGCATCACTTGCAGGTCACTACATTAATAGGCTGTTCTGTGCTGAGAGAAAAACCACTTCAAAGACACTGATCTGTGACAGGAAACATATATACAAAAACCCAGTGGTACCGGTATGCAGGGCTAGAGGCCTCTCTGAAACCTTTGCCACTGAAATAGAAATATGTGCTTTGTCCTTTCGATTTGTCAGATGCACAAACCTGTAAAAATAGGCCAACTGTAAAGAGCTGGTCAGTTTAGCAGACCTCAATGGTTGAGTACATTATGACTTCTTTGTTTGCCTTTAGAGATTTATTTGGCCATTAAATACTTAATAATCAAGCAGTATTGTTAAGCTAGATTTGAATTGCAGCCTATTCAATGTTCTCTGCAGTATTCATAAAACTGTGTATTATGTCCATGCAAATGTTTGAAGCACTACAATTTGAAATGCAAGAATTATTGTTATATAATAGAATTTGATATATAATGTGGATATTTATACAATTTGTATTTGTAAAATCCAGCTGTCCCTGTTTACATTTATTGAAACTTTAAAAGTGTTGAAATTGAATTGTGTCGTTTGATATTTGGCGCAATCTAAGTAATCACTCAATTATCGAACCTTTGTATAGTATAAGGCATTATGTGTTTCTTATCTGTTTCTTGATTCAGGGACAAGACATTCTTTTTTATGCCTGTTTTGTTCTTCAAAGAACACAATCATTTAGGTAAAGAATATATAGAGTAGAGTGTCATCAGCATAGCTGTTAGAATGAATAGCATTTGCAGATACAAGCTCAGAAATATAATGTAGATTTAAATCAGCAATGGGTGCAAAACAAAGCCCAAGTCAGAATCACAGGATAACATATCACACAAAACTCCATCATGTCAGGCTTCAAGTAATGCGTTTGTGTCCGGTGCCTGGACCAGCAGACCAGCACCATCAGCGTCTTGTGAGGAGCAACTGGCATCTATGGACGTGGCTTAGGTGTGTAGAAGAAAACACAGAGAGGCGACTGCTTGTTGCATATGGGAGAAGTTTCAGGGCTTTCTGCCAGAAATCTCTAGGTTTAGGCAACAAACCTACTTGGTTAGTTTTATGGAAAAAATTATGTTTTGGGTTAAATAAACCCTTTCTGGCAGAAAGCTGAAGGCAAACTTCTCCTGTCTGCCTGTTGGTTCTAAACAATGGCAGCTCCTGAAGAGGTTAGCATAGATGCTGCAATAGCATCGGTTAAAAGAAAACTGGAATATTTCTTCATTGCATATTTCACAAGAGCAAAGAACGGCACTGAAGGCTTTTCTCTATGGCAAATATGTTTTTGCTAATGGAATAATGTTCATTCACCAATTCAAAAATGGTCTGTAGCTCTTAAACATTATCCATAACAGCTTGTCCTTTTCAGGTTCGAGGAGGTGCTGGAGCCCATCCCAGCTGACATTGGGCAAAGGCCTGGTACACCCCGGACAGGTCGCCAGACTATTGCAGGGCTGACACATACAGACAAACAACCATTCCCGCTCACATTCACACCAACGGGCAATTTTTCGAGTCATCAATTAACCTGAGCTGCATGTCTTTGGACTGTGTGAGGAAGCTGGAGAACCCTGAGGGAACCCACGCTGATCTGTGGAGAACATGCAAAGTCCACACAGAGGGGACTGAACCCAGCCCCACTGTCTGTGAGGTGACAGTGCTAGCCACTACACCACCGCGCAGCCTCTTGTTAAGATCTTAAAATTTGAGGCTAATGTTACAGTAACCATTTTAGTTTTGGTCTTACCATATGTATGAAACATATGTAAACATATGAAAAAAAAGGTACATTTCTAAATTAGATTTGGTATGTTGCCCTCCATTTTTCCCATGTTGTGATTTTTCTATGTCACGAGTATACTGAATACAAGTTTTGGAATTTCCTTGCATAATAAACCTTACACAATTGAACAAATAGGAACATATCTTTCATCCTGAGCAGATGCGAAGATCACCCTTAGTTGAGTCTTTCATTAACTGTAGATAACTAAATTACTAATATGTAGCATCTAAGCACATATAGCATGCTTTATACGTGTCACCTAGGTCGTCAAAGGACGTGTGTGTAGTGTTAAACATAAGGTAGTTTCCTTGTAGTTGCTGTGATCACAGCTTGACATGTTCATTTTATGTGACACTCAACAGTGACAGTTCTTTTCTTTTTTTTTAGATATCCTCCGAAGGTCTTATATAATTGTCAGTGGATGTGCTTTTTTCAACAGCTATAAATTACTGACCATCCATGATAATAATCTGTGTGTGTACGTGCCACACTGTAAGTATATGCTGACATTTGTTGTGGGGGCGGGGGCGGGGGATGGGGGAGGGGTGCTATTGTGCATACCTTTGTGAGAACAGTTAATGTCAAGCATTACTCAAACCGCTGGACAGTCTGATCTCATCTATTCCTCTCAGAGAAATTAGCATTATACCAACTGTTAAATGTCATCTTGCGCTATATGGTAACCTCGAGCTGATGCAAAGGGCTTCACCTTCCAGTAATATCATGACTGTCAGCCCCCCACACCATATTCCTTAGCACCTGTTGTCCCCTCACTGTCAGTTTAACAATCACCATCAGACCCAGCCTCAATGCTGACTCACTGAGGTGTCTTACTGTGTGGGGTATTTGAGGTAAATGCTCATCTATGCACATTCTGTGTTAGCGTGTCCCTCAGCACCCACACATGTCACATGATGTTAATGATATTTATTTTTTAATTTATCAAGTAGCTTACTTGATGAAAACTCACCTTTGATCTACCTACCAAGCTTTTGAATCTCTTCATATGAAAGGGTTTCGTATTGTTTTGTTGAATGAATCAAAGCGTTACTGAACTAAACAAAACGCACACACACACTGCAATGTGATAAAAGTCAGGGTTAATATGAGTCGTCATACATTACCACACTGGCGTTATATGAGCAGGCGACTTCAGAGGAACCTCTACCGAGATGACTGATGTGCACTGGAGGCATCAATGACAAACTGTCACTGTACAGCCACAGAGCCTTTTCACAGTAATCTGGGTAAGCAGGACTACCCGGCAATGTTGTGGTTTGGAAGAAGTGAACTTGTGCAGGGCTGGGGCTTGATGCTTCTTTGTAATTTGTGGGTGAAGGAAGTGTGAGGCCTAACCTACCCACGCTTGAGACAGTGTAAGGTGAATTGGTGCTTGGGAACTGTCTGAAGGCATCTAATCGGTGCTTTTACAGAGGGTCTGATGTTTATTGATGCTTATTACAGCATAAAGTAAAGGATTATGATTTGATTAAAGCAATCATTTGCTTTGAAGTGAAATGAATTGAACCCCCACAGATACAGTGCATCTTTACTCATCGCACTAAGTTCAAAGGAAAATACTCATCAGTTACTAACAATGTTACCATGATTTGGATATTATCAGGCAACTGTACTTCTCTTGTGTTGGTCGGTTTTCTTTGTACAGTACCATTGATTTTAGAACTCTGTTTTAGCCTTGGTGCTCTTATATACACATCTGAATATGGGCATTCAAACGGAATTCATCAAAGATATATTTAGTTTCTTCATTTTTTTTGAGGGTAATGAGGTGATATGCATCACAAGTAGCTTCTCCTGACAGGAAGTGAACTGCAGTTTTGGCCTCACAGAAAATGACACTGAAAGGAGTCACTGAAACTCCATACTGACAAATGAGAGGAAATCTTATTTTACAACTAATCCTAATCTTGGTTAAGATTTTATCTTGTAGAAAATGTTAATATCAAATATATTGTATCATGCCAATGTCTAACACATGAACAAGCAGGAGTTGAATTTCAGACTTTAACATCAATATTGCTGTCGAATCACACTTTGTGCATTGTGGTAAACTTATTTGGGCATTCAGTCTTGAAACCATTTGCAATTTTTACTGTAATATAACAAAAAACAACTGTCTTCTAAATGTACTTAGGTTTCCTTTTCCAAAGAATACAACTGAGGAGATTCAAGAGAAGAAAAACATAATTTCCCAGTATGAGTTAGTCAGACAGTTTCCCCCCCCTCATTGTGGCTTTTACATCACAGGCTTCATCATGATCAATTTTCAATCTCCTGCATGTTGCCTCTGTGAGATGGATGACTGAATTAAGTTTCCTTATTGAATGGTGTCAGACGTCTTAGAGAGAGAAACATTCACGTAAAGGAGTACTTCAATAAACACAGACACGGTATTTTATGGGTCATTCATTTTTTATTACACTATTGATTAGCTTGACCAGTTTTAATTCCTCAGATTGCTTGCAAATACAGTTACACAACAGAGAACATTTTGCCAAATTGGAATATCTGTCTGCTTATTTGTGGAGCATGTCTTTGGTTAAAGGTCTGAATGAAAATGAAGAACAGCTCTCACATTGATATTGCTATCAACATCCCTAGAACCAATGCGGTATAATCGAAATCAGACAGAATCAATGTCTAACATTTAGCAACCTGTACACAAATTGAGTAATTTGGTTCTACTTGTGCTTAGTGGCACTCCTTGTCAATTAGGCAGAGGCCATATATCCGTCTATATTTTACATCTGAACGTTATGAACTTGTCAATGTTTTCTCATACAAGCTTCTTTAATTTACATTACATGTGAAAAGCATGACCCTTGATCCAACTGATTATTACATAGAAATAAAAAATACAGAATAATTACATCCAAAACACAGCATTGTAAAAGGCAATAATGCAGCAATTAAAATCTCAATAACGTTTATGTTTTGTTGGGAAGTAAGGGGACAGACCAACAAAGAAGTCTAGAATTTGACAGAGGACGTACGTACAAATGTGATTTGAGTAACTACAGTATACACCATTCTAAGTCTGCTAAATGCTGGTAAGAAACCTTAAGTGGTTTGGGAAACACAGGCAAGCTTATTCTCATCTATGGTTTCAGTAGTATCATTACAAGATCAACTGACTTAAACTGTGAACATACAACGTTTTCATTCACTAACGTAGCTGTACAAATTATACAAGGGCTATGACTTCTCTTCACCTGTCATAACACAACCGCAACCTGCAATTAACCTGCCTAACGAGAGGAACTGAAGATTAATGCTAAATCATACCTCTGATAGTCAAACTCTTTATGCTTATTACAAAGCTAACTATACACAAAAAAACACAACACATAAGTAAACAACTCTTCCTCTGAATGGACAAATGCAGGTTAATAAAAAAAAAATAAAAACTTCCACCAGTAACAAATAAATACATTAAGAATGGATTTTGGTGTGTATTATCTCTACTATAACATATAGTTAAAGACTGATGTACAAAAAGCAACATCCCACAACGTGACCTTCCTTTACCTAGATGGTCTGATGGAATAAAGTGGCTTCAGGAAATTCAACCTGACACACTAATCACTTAACAATCAGCCAGAAAAAAAAAGGGACAGTCCCTGGTTACCTATAGCTACGGGGTACTGTGTTGATCCTAAATATGACAAACTACAATGAGTCATTCAGTGAAAAGCTATTTCAGAAGAGAGTAACTTAAATATAGCAACTATAGAGTGCTAACATTCGTTGTTGTTGAGTCCAAATTGGTCAAACGGGGAGATTCAGAGACATACAGCATATTTAACTGCTATCATGCCTGAGTGTGGTCTGTTTTTAGGACTCACTATACACACTGGCACACTACTTTAGCTGTGGCCTCTTTAAACTCTGCTGCTCTGAACTGTAAAAGAACATTGAAGCACACCTGCCAAATGTAAAAAAGGAACAGGCTACTACAGGAAGTGATAAGAAGGGCATCAGGCATGTAGTCTGTTGGATGTGTTGAACTTCACTACTCCTATGAAGGTCTACTAGGGGAATGATGCATTACTGAAAAGAAGATGGAATCTCAACGTCTACCTTAAATACATTCAGAAAGAAGTTACTTTATCGTTGTCTTGTGCTGGTTTTTACAACAGTCCGTTTTCAATCAGCCATGTTAGGAAAATGTTTCTCCTTCTCGCGACAGCACAATTTACTATTTTTTAAGTATTATTCCATTACATCGATGCAAATTAATCATAGAAATGTCTACACCTAGTAGTATGTATTTCATACGTTATTTACAGTGTCAATTTTGAACGCTGACATTTCCGACTTTTCAAAAGCAATGACAGGAACAACACAAATAAATAAAGCAGTATCATACACCAAGTTGTCATGCTTTCATTAAAATAACGGACTTTTGATTATTCAGTTTACATTTCTTTAGGTAGCAGTACAAATAAAATAAACTCATTCACTGACTATATTTGGCCAAATAATGAATACAAATATCGAGGGCAGACCCTCAGAATTTAGAAACACAATGTTTATTTGTACAACCAGCACATAGCTCTGTATCATGGTCTTTTTGGCCTTCTATATTGTAAAAGTAAAGCCTAAATGTCTCACACATTCAAGGTAAACACCTCCACATCCTCACCTAATGTTCATGTCTAAATATTAGAGGTATTTTCCAATGTTACAGTAGCTAATGGCGGCAAGGATAGTTTTGACAATTAGCTTACTAATTGCCCTTGTGTCACTGAGTGGGTTTCAAATTGAGAATCAGACCAAAATTTAACTAGGCTTTCACTCGCACTCATCTACACAGATACATTATATCTAACTGTGGTACAATTTGAACGAAAGAGACGACTACTGAAAAATACTATAAAGCATTACGCACCGTTCAACTTCAGTTTCTAGTGAGGAGCAATAGGTCAAGTCATGCCACGGGGATGGTTTTCCTGTCTGTGAGGTGAATGTTTTCAGGATCATGAAATGCTGTGGCGCTGCTAATGGAAAGAACAATCCTCAGACTCTAACCCAGAGGAGTACTAGATTACAATAGGTGATGTGAGTTTGTATCATATCTCATTATTCACATTCTGGTAATGATGTTGTTGGTCATTTACAATGGGTTTGGGACGTACCTCTTACTTATTCATTTACTTTATGTTGCAACACATCATAAATCCGTCAAAGGGAGTGTAGCTTTTAGCTTTTACCACTGTAAGGAAGGAGTGTGGGTGTGTGGGGGGGACAAAACAAGTGGTCAGGCATGACTTGTTAGCAGCCCCAGTACCTCAGTTCATCTGTTCAAAGAATTTGTAGGTAGGGTTTTCATAGCCATGGTTTTGCATTTTGTTGAGCTGTCGTTCTTCTGGTGTCAGCATGGGGTCGACCTGCTGCGAGACACACAAAAGCTCCAATTATTACACACTAAAGACAAATTCCTGAGCAAGGACCACATCGGCAACTGTGAATAAATTGTCTATCAAATATGGAATGTAATGTAATGTGCTGTATTAAATGGGAATAGTGGAGCAGGATGACTGCTGAGGTGTGTGGGGAGGCTTCAAAACGATCTACCTTGGCTTCCAGGCTTGGGGCACTTCTTCTGTACAGTATTTAATCGCCAACTACCTCTCAATGGAAGGTTCGGCATTTTGCGAAATATTCTTTTTTTGTTTTCTTGCCAAGAGTTATACCACTCTGTTAAGTAAGTATGTAGCTGTAGCAAACAGCTGGTTAGCTTAACATAAAAACTGGAAACATGGGGAAAAACCTAGCGTGGCTCTCTCCACATGTAAAACAAATCTGCTGAGTGGCACTTCTAAATCTCACGAATAAACACTTTGCCATTTGGACAGAACCAGGCAAGCTGTCTCCCACTTTTTCCAGTCTTTATGCTAAACTACTCATATTTACCGTGTAGATGTGAGAGTGGTATTAATCCTAATATCCACCTCTTGCAAAGAAAGCGAAGAAACATATTTCCAAAAATGTAAAGCTAATCCTTTAACCTAAAAGATCATACCACTGCTTTTTACATGATTTAGCAGAAAGAAGTCTTGTAGACTGATACCCATCTCTCCAAGCAGCCACTGGGTTACATATTTACCACAATATGAAATAAATGGAAGCCAATGGATACTCTGAAATCTAAAAACTTTTGGTATACTTTAGACAGCGTTGTCGGCAAAAAGTTAATGTACACACAGCTTTTAGATGGGGTCCTTTAAGACTGCTTTTGGTTTCATTTAAAGGCCTATCTGGGATCGTACCTCTACGATGCCATGACTGATTGTGCCGTATGGCTTCCTGCGCACCAGCAGCAGGCTGATTACCATCACCATAGCAATCGCCACAGCAACGACAAGCAACCCCACCATGGCGCCACGGTTAAACGTCTCCAAGGCATCGGGTTGCTGTGGAAAGAAAGAAATGTGCACTTAGACATTAAACAAGGGAGACAAATAGGAACATAGGTCATTTTAATTTTAATTCCTGCTAATTTCTTCAGTCATTTTTCAACAAAAACATTATAAGGGTTATGTATTATTATGCCCTTACCAGTTCATCTCTCTCGATCTCAGGAGGCTTGTTGACTACCTGCTTGAGTTCCACAGAGGTGTTGATCTAAGACGACAGGGAATGTGTCAGAAAAAGGGAAATATTGGGACACAGAAACATTGAAAAGATGAATACATACACATTTATCTATTTGAAGTATCACCAGCTTTTTAAATTGGTCAAAATGATCATCATCTTACCTTTTCCTCATATTCATAAGTAGGGCCTCTTTCAGAAGTGGTATAATCATATTCATCAACTGCAGGCACTAAGAATGACAGGAATAAAAATGGAATAAAACATTTAGCTTGGAGCAACAGTAATAAGTACACTGCAATCATTGCAAACAGTAAAAAAAAAAACATGCTTTAGTGACACTGAATACCAGCTTACCTTTCTTATTAGACTGCAGTTCTTTCGAGAAAAAAGAGGAGGAAAAGCATCTTTAAAGACAGCAGCCTGTGAGAAGTTTTTACATGCCACATACACCACTAGGTGTGTATGAGGAGTATGTGATGTATGTACATACCGATGCGGGGAGGATAAGGCCTGTTCTGGAAGGCTCGCTCCTCTTCCTCCTCATCATCCTTTTCCTCCTCGCTCTCAGCAGGCAGAAGCTCCTCAGTAGTGTGGGTCTCGGAGAAGGAGGTGGTCATGAGCTCACTGATGTCTCCTCTTTCTGCCTTGACCAGCTCCTCTACAGGTGACACAGACAGAAAAAAAGTAATCAAGACAGACATGTTACAACATGAATTACTGCAAAAAATACCACAGAGTTCACACACAGCGGTCTTCTGGATTTGAAAACAGGTCAAAAGTGTAGTTTAGCTTACGGATATCATTGTGCAGCTCCTCAGCCAAGGTAGGATCCTTGTAGAGCAGTGCAAGACTCTGGTTCATCCTCTCCTCAATTACATGGAGATGTGTGTACACCTGAAAAATATCAAAATCAAAAAAAACATCAGCTTTTTACATAAGCAAGGGCTAACAAAGCACGAACGAGCCAGTGTTCTCAACTGGTCTTAGCTGTGAAAAGAAAAGCAGTGAACTGCTTCCTTGAATGAAAAAGCCCAGATACACTTTCTATGGAGTCATGTGTCTAAAGCTGTGTTTGAAGTCAGCAAAGACTGGCTTTGATCTAAGTTTAATGAAAAGAACATTGGTGGCTGGTTTACCTCTGTGAGTTCAGGATTTATTAACTAATCTGTGACACATACTAACTCTTCAGCACACAATGTTCTGTTCGTTACAAGGTCAGCAAAAAGGAGTCTTGCATCTCAAAAGCACAGGTGTCTGCGAAAAGCCTCTTGGAAGAGAGTACCTCACACACACACCTACACACACACACACACACACACACACACACACACACACACACACACCTGGAATTTCATCTGCTCAGCCTTCTGGGGGTCAACAGCCACAATGTGCTGGTAATGCCTGAGAGTGTGCCTGCGGTCCTTCTGCTCTGCAGCCATGTATCGCTTCAGAGCCTGCAGCACGCGCTCTGGCTGGAAGACAGAGTTGAAGGGAGGACAGAGTCAGGAAATGCCAGACAGTGAGATAAGTGCACCACAGAGAGAGAATCTCAAGCAGATCTTAGACCGACCTGAGGGGGATCAGACTGCACGGCAGTGAGGTAGTTCTCCAGGGCCAGGCGGCGGTTGTTGTTAAGTATGGCCTCCACTCTGGCAAGATGTGTCTCGACCAGCCTCTGTCTCTCTCCAGCGACCTGTTCCTCCAGCGTTTGCAGCACAGACTGGAAGTGCTGGTAGCAGAAAGATGAGCGAGTAGATGCAAGCATGAGTAAAGCTAGAGCTACATGGCCACAGGATAAGTTAAACTATAGAATAAAGCAAGTGAACAAACCTCATTCAGTGCCTGTCGCTCTGACTTTGGCAGATTCTTTGACTGGTTGTCTGCCTCTGCCCATTCCTTCATGATCTGAGGAATTGAAGAGACACAATCTCGGTTTATTTCTAGAAAAGTATCACATACACTATAGTTATGACATAGGGTACAACCTGAATAAACAGCACACTGACAGAGGCCTGCAACATAATATGAATTTGTCTGTAGCTTTTGTTTCGCAATAGAATGTGTTGAAGTCACATTACATAAATTACTTGTTGACTGGTCCACATGTTAACGCTATGTCACTGATCTTCATTCACAGTTTGACAAGGTTTGGTTTTAAAAACTTGGATGTCTGGCTTGAAAAGAATAGTTCGACACTTTGGGAAATACAGTCATTCACTGTCTTGCTGAGAATTAGATAAGAAGATTGATACCACTCTCTCTCATACAACTCATAAGATATAGCATGTTACATATCTATAACATCTATAACATCAGCGACAAGACAAGACAACAACATTTTCTCGCCTAAAAAGAATGAAAGCAGTTACAAGGAATTTGGGAGTAAAAAGAAAACCATGATGCAGACATCAATGTCTGACTTACTACGTTATCCTATTTTACATAGAAGGGTAGCCATGAAAGAACAGTTAGCACATCGTAACTGTGCATCTGCAAAGACAAGTGCTTATCTAAACTGTTGAGCTAGATGTGCTTAGCTGCACTGATGAAAGCCGGAATTTGTGGTAAAACCACAAATCAAATAGACAATCTTGAAGTTGTACAGCTGCTGTCTTAAAATTGTGAGCATTTGTGCGTGTGTAAGATGCACACATGTAAACACAGATAGTACGATGAGCAGTGAGATACACTCTTAACTTCCATCATGTGCAGTGTGAAACTCTACCTCCACCACAACCACTGCAAAGAATATTTATAGTTTATTGATAATAACTTTTAACTAATGTCAATAAATGGTTACTATTTCTTGTCCTTTGCTACATTTAAATCATATTCTATTAAAATGTTGTGGAGGTTTAGTATCCATGGGAATATACGTACACTGTCCACACTATATATTTTAGGTCATAACGCCCAGCTCTTTTTAAAGGATGTGAAATGTCTGTTATCCTTCTCTTTATCTGCTTCCCTAAATGCATTTAATACATGTCATTCTGAGAATTAGATTAGAAAATGAGAGCGATGGAACAGTGAGTCACAGTCCGACCTGCCAGCTAACAAACTATTAGCCTGGTCTCAGCCCTGTGAAAGTCACCTCATTGATGCGCTTCATTCTGCGCTCCTCCAGGTCGGTTTTGGCACGCAGGAAGTTGGCGTGCTCAGTGTCATCCACTGGCTTCTCAAAATAAACATCAACGCCATCTGTGGGCCGCGGTGTAGTCACTAGATGGGAGGGACAGAAAACAGAGGTTATTACTGTCACGCAGACTGCAAGAGCCAGAAAGCAATTATCCTGTAATCAAAAGCCCTGGTCACAATGTGACAGTGTGTTCACTGAGATTATAGCAAGAGGGAGTGAAGGCAATTTTACGCTGCAATTTGAGACGAGCAACAATAGGAAACTACATCTGCTTTTTCTGAATTTTGACTGAAGATAATAATATTTTTTATTACCCCAGCAGAGGACCAGGGAAATATACATCCCTTTGTGCAACACACACAATTACACGTTACAATGATTTTTCTGGCTTTCAGCTAATCCTAAGTATTGGAGAAAAGACTCTTGAAAAAGTGATGAAATCATTACAAATAATTCATCTTATTTTTGTGATGAAGGAAATTGGCATTTGCTTTGAGAATTTGAAATTTGAAAGTTGCTGGGAGGCCTGGAAACAAATTCCACTTGTTTTAATTGAAATAAATGTTATGTTCGATTACAAGTTATAGGTAAAGAAACACTGGATGAGTAAATATCAAAATGTTAATGCAGAAGTGTTAAATGTATTAAGTTAGTATATGTACTTTCTGACTTTAACAGAAAGGGCGAGGGTTAATAAACCTCTGACAACCCCATAACATGCCCGACTCAAAACCGACTGGCTGTGGCTTTTCTTTCTCTCTTTTCATGTGCATAGTGGTCAACTTCTTCATTTACTGTGCACACTAGCATGAACCCTGCTGATCTCTGGAGGTTGCTGTGGGTGTAGAAGTGTGTTTTATTTATCAGATCTACATTACACACATGATGACATGTCGTGAGGTCAGTGGTCAGTATAGACTGATGAGAGGCTAAACTGAAAATGAATAAAGCAGTGAATACAGCTCCCATGTATTGTTAGATTGAGAAACAAATTAGGGACACTCACAGCTGTCGCCCTTCATCAGAGGTGCAGAGGTGGTGGGTTTGTGGCTTTTCTCATAGTAGAAGGAGTCCAGATAGTCTGATGTCTGGTATGGACCTGAGTCAATGGGGTATTCATACTCCTCTGGATCTTTCACAGCTATTACCTCCTCTTCCTCTTCTTCTTCCGCCTCCTCTTCGTCAACTTCCTCTTCCTCCTCCTCCTCCTCCTCCTCCTCCTCCTCCTCCTCCTCCACCACTTCATCATCCTCCTCTTCCATATCGTCCTCGTCCACATCTGTGTCAGGAGACGGGTTCGGAGTGGGGGCTATCACTTTGGTGCTGTGGAGAAGTGGATAGTCATTACTCTGATGACCATTACCATGCAATCTCTCATCCTTTCACAACTCTGAGTTGCCAAGCTGAATCATCTTACACAGAGTTGAGTTTTCCACTGGTGTGAGATGTCTGAGGACCAGCAGGGACGTCTCTTTCCTCCGTCTCTCCTTTACCGCTGGAAGTCCCTCGGCCTGGGCAGCACACATACTCGACCCCCCGGAAATGGTCTCCACATGGCAACAGCATCCCGTAGCTATGGAGCTCCAAATTGTCTGCAGTGCATTCCTTAAATACGCAAAGATTAAAAACACAATGTATGAGGTTGGAATATAATGATGATAAAAGTTAACGATACAGAATTCTGAGTTTCATTTTTGAAAATATAACAAGTTGAGAGGAGGTGATATGAGGGAGTATTACAGCTTGAACTCTGCCACCATTCTGCTCTTTAAAAAAAACACCTCAAGTAGGTGTACTGATAAAGTGTGACGTGATACACAACACACAACTGTGCCGACTTGTAGTCTGCTATTGCTGTTAGGGTTGGCTGCAGAGGAGGTTTGTTATCGGCACTGGAAAGTTCATTGTGTACTTGAAATTGCCCCGGTGGAAAATCTCCTTCATGCTTTAACAGGGCTTGAAAATGTATATTTTCCTAATTCATAGGTCTTCATTCCACAATTTTAAACATCTAAAAATATCACATCTGCCAACTGTTTATCTACCCTCCTCACCTCCTTAGCGATGTTGTGCCAGTACACGTAATTCTCGCATGCATCCATCTCCTCCTGGTGGAGGAAACGGCATCGGTCGGGCACCAGCAGGGTCTCGCTCACATACTCGCCCTCTACTGTAGGATTGAAGAAAGGTTTAGGTCAGTGTAAGACGATTTCAAGCAGTGGGAGTACTTTTAATGTACTGTATGTGGGGTGCATAAATTAGGAACTGATTAATGTGTAATGTATCAGCATTTTGAGAAGACGGACTGGAGCTACAGTAGCAAGTCCATGAAGTAAATATAAAACATGGTATTATAAAGAACATCAATGTAGATGACTGCTTTGTTTCATACAATAAACCATATAGAAATGAAAAATAGGTTTTATAGTCTATGCATTCTATTTAAAACGTGTTCACATGGCACGAGTATGACATGCTGGTCTTTCGGGCTTACACATGAAGGGAAATGTTCACTGATACAACAGGCAGCACAGTAGAAATCAAACAAACTAGAGCCAGTTCTACCGTGCTGTTCATAAGAATCTAAGGTGACTCACTGTTCGTTACTCACTCATTCACTCACTCATCCATTGTTAGCCTATCTGCCCCTCTAGTGGCTGACAGCAGACATGGCCTCTCTGCAATAATATTGAACTGCACATCCTGCTTTGTATCACTGCCTATATAGTGTTGTAATAGTAAGACAATCATTAAGCTCTGGCACTGGGGGAGATGCAAACGGATTTTGATTTAAATCAATGTTAAGTCATATGTTGGCTTGTTGGCTTTCACATTAGTTGCATTGACATGATCAAATTCATGTATTTTTTCTGATTTGACAATGAATCATTGTTTGTGTCGCTCTTTATTGTATTCCACATACTGCATGCTGTTGTATTGTGGGTCCCATTGAGACATAATGCGTCAGATCTTGTAGTGTATTGAGACTGTGTTGTGTTTTTGAGGAATCCCCTACATCTGAAAAGGATGTGTTGTTAACCCCAAATATTTCAAAAGTAAATGTGTGGCCTGGCCTATCCTATCTTGTGCAATAAAACAAGGGAAGGAACAGCTCAAGATCTTGGGAAAATACGCTCATTGGCTTTCTTCTCCAGAGTTAGATAAGAAGACCAATATCACTAAATAATAGAAATGTGACATGTTACTATTTGTTTAATTTTTTACAAATACCGTTGTTTAAAGATGGCCATTTGTCATATTTACATTTGGATTATGTTATCTTTGGACGGAGCCAGGCTAGCTTGTTCCAGTCTTTATGCTAAGCTAACCAGCTGTATTCATATTAAAAAGACAGATCTGACTCTCTGCAAGAAAGCAAATCTGCCTTTTTCCCAAAATGTTCAATATGGGTGTCCTGTTGGTCTTAACAACACATAATGTTGCTGGTTTGAATTTGGTTGTAGGCCTTTGTTAAAAACAATTATAAAAAAGTATGATACAGATGGCATGACCTCAAGCACACAGTCAGTCGTGAAATATAAAGGAGGACATTTAATCCTATATATTCTTTGTAGTGTAATTATCTAATGGCAGTGCGGTGTTGTTCTTACCTAGACAGCGGTAGGGCAGGACTATGAAGGGGTGTGTCTGGCAGTGGCCCCAACCTTTCTTACACCAGGCGGGGATGGTGACAGGTCTTTTTGACTCCTCTATATGGGAGATTGGAAGTGCTGGGTACATCTGGACGTACAGGTGCATGCAGAGACAACATGAGACAGAAACAGATAGATGGATGGACAGAACAGACGGTTTGAAGACAAGAGGAGCAGTGGAGGGAAAATCGGTTAGAGAACAGGTTTGGGAATTGGTTGGGAGAGGTAGAATAAAAGTAGCAGGATCCGGGGAGAAGAAGAGGGAGAGCACAGTCAGTGGGAAGAAGACTAACAAGGGAGGGAGTCATGCAACATATTCTCGAACTACTTATACAAAGCTGTGTACGAACTTTGTCTGAAGCCACCATACACATATATTCACTGAACATTTCAGTAAATATCTTGTCTTTCATTATTTCCAATTTAGCATTTGACTACTTTCACTTAAAATTGGGCACAATATATCAAACTCATAATGAGCTTTAATAGTCTGAATGCACACACACATGCTTTCATAACAAATGTCATGAAAAACAGGGAGGCTTTTGTGTAAAAGCCACCACAGATGCACAATGTGTCTGCTAATCGCATTACAGTCCATTCAGTTTCGTGGCTGCTGCTCTCTGTTGCAGCAACGCCTTTTTTAACCTCCAGATGGCGCTTGGTTGCCTTTACTGTGGCACTTCAAATACATATTTCTGAAGGAGGAGTTTGCGGAGAGTATGTTTACCATTGATTACCCCGACAGTAGATGTTAAAGAGTACACATATCAGGTAACAAGATGAGGAAAAGTAGATGGTGCTACAAATGAAATATTGTAATATTCCAACAGGCCACCATCACTTCACTATATATGGTTAAATATATAGATTTATGGGACAGGTGTTAGACAAACCGAATTAGAGAATAAGAATACATTGTTTCACTTGAAGTCTTCTACAGTGTTGATTTCATGCTGCATTCTTTCAAAACCAGCTCTTTGCCACTAAGGGAGATCTGCTGTTGGACGTATTAATCCGGGCTGGCGTTCTTTACAGTTGTACAAGAATGTGGTTTCCCTTGCAAGGTTCAGAACCCTACCTCCTGACAGTAGGAAAGGATTTCTCCGGGCTCTTTGACGCAGCCTTGGTGTCCCTGAGGATCCGGCTCCCACTGGCCAGTCTGTAGGTTCATGTGCAGGAGCTGACGGCCGCAGTACATGGCAATCTGCGGCTCTGCCACCTGGATGCTTGGCCCGTTCACCTCGGTCATGGCCAGAGCCTAGAGAGCATAGGGGGGAGGGAGGGAGGGGGGGGGGGGGGGTTTGGGAGAGGCAGAGAGAGAGAAAAGAGAGATGAGAAGGAGTCGATACAAACACGGTGGCAGATTATATTGTGTTTGAAGCTGATCCATGGTGGGTAGACCACAGATAATTCCTAAATGCACTCCAGCACTATCCAACATCAGACCAAGAGTGTAAGCCAGGGTGCAAGACTGAGTGATTGAGTGAGTGTAAGATCGAAACAGAGAGGCGAGAATGTAGAGAAAGGAAGGAGTAGCTAATGCATGGGAGAATTGAGTGCACCCTGCAAGCTTAAAGTCAATATTGGAAAACCTAAATATTCAGGTAAGATCCATAGAAAACTCACTGTTGAAAAAACTGTGAAGTGAATGACAAGACGAGGCCATAAAAGACCCGAGTGATCGACTGGTGACCTATGCTCCCTGTTAGCTGACAGCTGTGACAGCTGAGTAAAGAAGGAATGGACGGTGGATGAAAAGGAGTATAGCAAAATTATACAAGACAATGTAAAAGATTGCCCCTCTCCTTCCCCTCCTCCAGCAGCATTCTAGGATGCTGTTATTGATCGAGGGATATGTTGACTCTGCCTGGGGGAGGGCCCAGGGGACCCCACATAAAGAAAGAAACGCAGCAGCTAGGGCTGGGAGTCAGGTGTTAATACAAGCTCATTGACCGATGGGCCACTTCACTACATTAACACACAGCACAGAGACAGAGAGAGTCCAGGGAGGAATAAAGGAGGGGAAGGGTTAGGAGAAAGATACACTCTATAAACAGCACAAACAAGAACTTCATCTGCCTTAACAGACAAAACATGTTTTTCAGAAAATGTGACGGCAGCAAGGCCTCAAGAATCATGAGAAAATATCCATGAATCATGGTTCCCTGGATGTCTGAGTCATCTCTTGAGCATAAACCCTGGTTCACTGAGAAACTCAGGCAGCTTCGTCGGGCCAAGGAGGAGGCCTACAGAGGTGGCGACAGGATCCTTTACAACCAGGCCAGAAACACATTGACGAGGGAGATCAGGGTAGCTAAGAGGAGCTACACTGAAAAGCTGGAGAAAAAGTTTTCAGCCAACGACCCCTCGTCAGTTTGGAGAGGCCTGGAAGTACTCACGAACTACAGGAGACC
>NW_022280043.1:1409038-1410101 GCF_004355925.1 Anarrhichthys ocellatus
CCCACCATCAAACAACCACCTACACCCCCTGCCTCCTTCTCACCTCTTCCAACCGACCCCCCACCGGCACTGAGGATCTGCGAGGAGGATGTGAGTCGGCTCTTCCACAGACAGAAGATCAGGAAGGCACCAGGCCCAGACGGTGTGTCACCCTCGTGCCTGAAAGTCTGTGCTGACCAGCTGGCCCCCATCTTCACACAGATCTTCAACCGATCACTGGAGCTGTGTGAAGTACCCTCCTGCTTCAAACGCTCCACGATCATCCCGGTCCCCAAGAAACCCTCCATCACAGGATTGAATGACTACAGGCCCGTCGCCCTGACGTCTGTAGTCATGAAATCCTTTGAGAAACTGGTGTTGACCCATCTGAAGGACATCACAGGGCCCCTGCTGGACCCCCTGCAGTTTGCCTACCGTGCAAACAGGTTGGTGGATGATGCAGTCAGTATGGGACTGCACTACATGCTGCAACACCTTGACTCCCCAGGGACATATGCAAGGGTTCTGTTTGTGGACTTCAGCTCTGCGTTCAACACCATCATCCCAGCAATACTCCAATCCAAACTCTCCCAGCTCACTGTGCCAGCCTCCACCTATCAGTGGATCACAAACTTCCTGACTGACAGGACGCAGCAGGTGAGGCTGGGAAAAATCACATCCAGTACTCGGACTATCAGCACTGGCGCCCCCCAGGGATGTGTGCTCTCCCCACTGCTCTTCTCCCTCTACACCAACGACTGCGCCTCAGAGGACCCAACGGTTAAACTCCTGAAGTTCGCAGACGACACAACGGTCAACGGCCTCATCAGGGACGGTGATGAGTCTGCGTACAGACGGGAGTTTGAACAGCTGGTCCTCTGGTGTGGTCAGAACAACCTGGAGCTTAACAGGCTCAAAACTGTGGAGATGACAGTGGACTTCAGGAGGAGCCCCCCAACACTGCCCCCCGTCACCATACTCAACAACACTGTGTCCGCTGTGGAGACCTTCAAGTTTCTGGGATCCACAATCTCCCAGGACCTGAAGTGGGCTCCCAACATCAACACCATCCGGAAAAAGGCAC
>NW_022280043.1:1410201-1424857 GCF_004355925.1 Anarrhichthys ocellatus
CAGGAAGTACAACCTCTGCTGTGCCTTTTTCCGGATGGTGTTGATGTGGAGACCTTCAAGTTTCTGGGATCCACAATCTCCCAGGACCTGAAGTGGGCTCCCAACATCAACACCATCCGGAAAAAGGCACAGCAGAGGTTCTACTTCCTGCGCCAGCTCAGGAAGTTCAACCTGCCTCAGGAGCTGCTGATCCTGTTCTACTCAGCCATCATCCAGTCTGTTCTCTGTTCCTCTATCACTGTGTGGTTTGGATCGGCCACCAAACAGGACAGGAACAGACTGCAAGGGATTGTCAGATCTGCAGAGAGGATCATTGGTTCCAGCCTGCCCTCCATCCTGGACTTGTTCACCTCCAGAGTCAGGAAACGGGCTGGAAAGATCACTGCAGACACTTCACACCCTGGACACAAGCTGTTCCAACTCCTCCCCTCTGGTAGGCGCTACAGAGCTCTGTATGCCAAAACCACCAGACACAGGAACAGCTTCTTTCCACTGGCCGTCACTCTCATGAACAATAAATAAGTTATACTGTACTACACTATTACCACCACTTACAATTCATGCCATTGTCTATATGTTTATGTTCACATGTACACATATATATATAAAGCTGATTCTGATTCTGATTCTAAATGCGTTGTTTACCAAACACATGCACAGAGTCTTCTGCAGGTCACTTAGCTCAAGTAAAAGATGTGGTTCCTCAGTGCATATTTTGACTGTAACTACATGTGATAATGTTTACTGTCCAACCCCTAAAACTCCTCAAAAGCCATCCTGTGCCCCAGAGCCTATGTATAGCTCATATCCTTTCATCTGCGCTGACAGACAGAGAGATAGACCTACTGACGACAGACAAGATGAGCAACCCTGAGCCAATTAGAAGGAAGTTGCCCAAAGGGAAGAAACAGAGGAGATAAAATATGGGAGAGTGACGCCTGATCAAAGGGAAGCCCTGCTTTGGCCGACCGAAGCTCAAGTGTTTGAAGTCCTAATTAAAATTCACACAGAATAAAATAAATATATAAAACCCTTTGAGTAAATGTACAATAAATATAAAAGGCCCTCAGCAGTCTATGCATTATAATTATGCTAAGAGGAGTTTGTGTTTCTGCATGTCCTAGCAGATTTCTTACAAATTACGGATCTACTTTTCATTACTGCTGACCATTTCGCAAAAGGGTAGAGTTTTTCAGATTTATGAATGCATTTTTATACCTTATAGGCCACATATCCCCCCCCAATTAATTTGAATATTGTTTGAATATAAATTAATAGATGCTTCCAAATTTGGTTGAGACATGAGTCAACATGCTACAGCATAGATTAACTTTTTGACTATTTTTTTAAAAGCTATAAAATTGACCATCTCCTATTCTTTTTGGGAATATTTTCCTATTGTTTGCCTTATGGGTTTTTTGACAATATTGTTGCAAGTGCTGACAACTTCACTGTGATGGAGTACCCATCTCAGGCAAGTTTCAAGTCCCTGCAAGTTAATGATCCCCCAGAGTTAAATGAATGACAACAATGGCTGCTTTAAGGCATGGAAAACATTTTTATCTAAAATAACTATAGTGTGCTTTAGCGACATTGCTGATTTATTATTTGTAGTAAGTTCACATACAATTCATGTTTAAATATAAGTCTTATTTCAAGTTTCACACTATCAAATGTTCTATTCTAGAAAACTGAATGACAAGTGTGAGCTATTGATAGTGCTGAATTGAAGCTTTTTATTGGTTAAGAGTATCGTTGGAGGGGCACAAGACAACACTGCTGAAGCTGCTGAAACAGTCCGTCTACTGTAGCTGCTGAGCTAATGTCTAAATACATCTCTCTTTGACTCGGGGAAGGTCAGTGCCACAAAGAAAAAAAATACTTCCGGATATTTGAGAAGATAACCTGGCAGCTCCCCCTGGTCCAGCTCCCTCATTCTGCCTGCTCTCCACTACTGCACTTGCAGAAAATCAATGCTGAGCAACTGCAACTGTATAGTCACGTTCCCCCAAATCAATAGCAGTCCATCAGGAGCCTGAGGCTCTGACCTCCAGCACGGCAGGGCTGCCCACCCAGCCTCCAGCCCGATGGGACCAGATTAGCTCTCCCTCTTGTGATAACCCCTGATAAGAAATACTGTTTTAAGATGTACACGTCACTCCTTCTCCACATGCTGGTCTTCACTACACACAGAGTCAGGATCACATAAACACCACTCAGGGGCTGACGTCACATTTACCCACTCTGTTCTGCTGCGTGAATGCCACACGGTGCCTTTGTAGGCGTTTCATGGTATTCTCACAGCAATAACAGGAGCATGTGTCAGCCCTTTTTATTCTGACCCCCAAGATGGTTTGAATACTTTTAAGGAAGCATCAGTTACAGGACAGAATCTTTTTTGCTTTATTTATCTTTAGTGCCTAAGAAAAAGAAACACTGACTTGGGAAATAAGTAAAGTAAACACAAAGAAGTCTGGGAAACATCTGGCAAGACTGTTTTTGCAAGTTCAACTGCATTATGTCTTTCATTCTTAAGCACCCCTAGATCACATAGCATTGGTATTTCTGTAAAATCAACTCAATAGCCAACCTGAAGCCAAGTCAGGGCAGTACTGCACAAATATGTATGTACTCTCTGAGTGCTGTTTGTGCAACAGGACAGTGAAGAGGATCTAACAAGTTTCTACAATTGTTTAAATGGCAAATTGTTCAATCAACCAAAAGCAAAGTCTACCTGATAACAACGGGCAATTGGAAAAGAATATCCAGAGAGGTTGTGGAAGACAGAGGAGTTAATGTGTAGCTTTTATGGTGTTGTTTACAATAAGAAGATATCAACATATCTGCACACTTATTTCTGTTGCACACATCTACTTTATTTCCTAAACTCTGGTTCATACTGACCAAACACATAGAAAACAAATAGTCTCTCATGCATCTTACTGATTATTGCACCTAAGGTGAAAGGGTCACAATAAATAACACATTTAGCCATGCAAGCAGAATGGCTCTATCGGTGGCAACGTCGGTTAGTCGGTCCACTGCTTTGGTCCAGTCTGAAATATCTTAACCATTGGATAGAGTAGCATGAGATATGGTACAGACATTCATGGTCCGCAGAAGATGAAGTCTACTTACTCTGTGATTAGCTGACTTTTCCTCGAATGCCATCATGAGGTTAACATTTTGGAATGATTGCCAGAAAATTTGGTACATTCATAGTTCCCAGAAAATGTATTGTCCTTATTGACTTTTCCAAATATCTGGAATATGAATGACATTTCCATCAGCCTCAGCTGCACTTTGTGTTTAAGTCTAATTTAACTGTTGCATACTAACATGCTACTTTAGCATGTTAGCATAACATGGTATATTATAACATGCTAGCATTAGGACAGAGCCGCTAGCACGGTTGTAGGATGTGTAGATGATTCACAGCATATCTTCAATATTACTAAGCATTATTTGAAAATATGCTATTTAAATATCGTTTGTAATTTAGCCAAATCAGGAAGGTAATGTTTACAAAAACAAAGAGTAAAAAATGCTTTCCTCACAATGCTGTGGGCTCTTTAGTAGACACATTGGTGTGTTCACAAAATACAGATTAAATAGACGCAGACAATAGTCCTCTGTGGTGAAGGATTAGGCTTTCACTCACAGCTAAAAATAGCTTTTGTAATAGTAACTGAATCACATTCTTGTTCCTTGATTAAGCTGTTTTGTCAATGTTACAATTCATAGCTGTAATTCCCGTTGGACGGACAAACATGCAAACAAAGATTGGTATGCAGTTTCCATTTTGATGCCAATTCGAGCACAGAGTGTGAAGACTGTTGTGGTGTGAGCACGGCAGTCTCTCTGAACATTCCCAGTCTCCATCAGGAGCTGAGGCACACTGATCCAGTTGGCTTCACACTAATGCTTCGCAATCTGTCAACAATTATGCTTCTCCTCCAGTAAAGGACAGGTTCATAGTCATAGGTTGGTGAGGCAGCACTGTGCCACATATCATGTCCTAGTGCTGATGAAGCTGAACAGACAGACAGCACCAGAAGCCTGAAAGCTCCCCACTGCAGAGAATGCTCCTGGTGATATAAAGCATCGATTGGCAATCTGTCTTTTCACCAGGTTCTTTGCCTTCGTTACCTCCCTTGAAATTATATATTTTTTCCATATCGGTTGAATGCTTCACTTTGTAATCACTCGTGTACCTTCACAATTGCCGTAGCAGAAAGCATCACAAGGAAACTAATTGATCCCTCAGAGACGCACCGTGCCCTGTACCAGACGTTGTGGAAATACATAATAATGGTTAATTGTATTTTCACAGATATCCCTTTAGTACATTATGCTGCAGTGTGCAGCACCAGAAATAAGAGCCTAGATTTGATCTTGCAACATAAATGCTTCTGTCAGTCAGGCCTGGGTTTGGGCCAGGGCAGTACATTTACATGTTCTTCCAGCCTCTTCCACCCTGTTCTAATTAAATTTTCAGCACCTGTTCCACCCTTATGTTGCAGGATGACTTCATCCTCTGTAATGATGCAATCTCCCGGCCCTGGCAGGCAAGCCAGAGCAGTAGAGGCGGAGCGGAGGAGCCCACCCATCATTTGCCATCAAGTTGCTACCAAACTTTACATTGGAGAGCCATACCATAAATGCATCAGATGCTCCTAGTAGACATCGTTTAGTGCTTGAAGCATTGAGCAGCACATCCACGGTCAGATAGGGGCCTTTGATATCACTTAAAGCATTTTTTTCTCCCTTGCATACAATTGAGTTTCATTGTGTTTCTGATCCTGGTTTATACTTTCATGTTTCACTGGGTTTAATTTATCTATAATTCATTTGTTCTAAACTTCCTTTGTTATCTTTTTTGCTCTAAATTATGCATTCCCTGTGTGCATGTATTTCTGTTACAAGGTACATGTGTGCATATGTTGTATGAAACACTATGGTACATACTTCAACTTGAAAATATACAGACTCTCCAGTCAGAGATATATTGTAGGGAGCTAGCTTGACACCTGATAATTAACTGGAGACATTAGACCCCTGCGGAGCTAATCCCTACTTAGCAACATCTGGGATATCCCATCTAACCGAAAAACGGCATGTAGGGACAATGTAATCAAACAACAATCATCACCAAAACAACTTGTAAAATTCCAGGATCTGAAGGTCCAGGCAGCAACACTTTAACATTGTGCTGCTGCTCTCAATACTATTAATGCTGCTATATACTTCAAGTCATTATATTTCCAAAGAAATACCATTATGTTATACTGGTGATGCATCCAATTAAAAAAAACAAATGAGTTACTATTAAATCATTTTACAAGGCAAACTATGAGCTTTGTCATGCCTGGTGTGAATAGACTGGCTAGCTTGGCTAGCTAGGATTGCTCGTGATTAATATAACGTTGTGGACGGACCACTTTCCATCACTCGTGTAGAGAACACACCCACGTACAAATAAGCCTCACTGATGCATAAGTCATGCATGTACGAGGCACATAAACCTTCCTGAGCACGTCTTTGTGCTTCTCTGCAGCACAGATGGCTGAATAGTGGGTGTCTTCCTGCTCTCCGGGCCCCTCCTTTACTCTTTCTCTATATCGCCCTCTCTCTGCCTCCTCTCAAGGCTGAGCTCAATCCGCCCCAGCCGCCCTATCCTTGTTACCTCTCTTGTCCCCCCTCCCTCCCAAACAGCTTTCACACAATGCCTGACACTCTGCTGTTTGGCCTCCCTCCCTAGGCTAGTGCTAAATGGCCAGAGAGATTTGGGAGCATTCATCATTGTAATCATGTTGGTTAATTATTCATAGGCTTCATCAGGCCTCTTCCTGGTGTGGCATGTAGTTATTAGAGAGTAGCAACATTAGTCTGCCAGACTCTCATGATGCAGCAGAGGGGACAAAGGAGGATAGAACAGGTTAGCTCAGCGCTTTGACACTCATTATTATACATCTCTGGCTAATGGCTAATTGAAGACATTCATTTTCGATTCAAAGCGACGGATGTTTTCCGGCAGGGTGGAAAATATTGTTCGACAGCTTCCTGTAAACCACATATAGCAGTAAAGTTACTGATTGAACATTAAACCTCATTCTAATACTTAATAGACAACCATTACGAGAGAGGCTTTTTGTTTGCAAAGATGTGCAAACATCAGGGCCTTCTCTAAGTCAAGCTTCATCAGTCCAGATTATAGCGGTCCAGCCTCCAGCTGGGCACACTGGGAGCAGATGGCCCCATAATCACCAGGGTTCATCTAGGTCTGAAACAGCAGCCAAAACCAGCTCACAATATTTGATTTAATTTCGAGTATAGCTTAAAATACAGGACATGTCAGATGGCATCATGATCTTTCATGATCTTGGTTATTTAGGAGTATGTTTACTCCTTGCTGTGCCCACTGGGGTCTGTATACACATACTGTATATCCTATCTCAGGGTGTTAGCCTCTATCTTTCCAGCTATAGCACTCTACAGGCTGCTGCAGCTGGGGAATAAGAAAGAGACTGATTTCCCTCTTCTGTAAAGGTTGCTAACAGCCCCCGGAAATCACATAAACTGAGTTGGATACAGATTTCCCTGATGTGTGATAGTACCATGGGACTCAACAGAGGCTCCATACCCACATGAACAGAGACTTCACCTTTCCCAGCTGGGACTCACATGACTCATAATAAATATCATGTTCACACACATCCTGCTTCTCTCTTTTTCCCTTTTCTCTCTTTAGAATACACTCCATAACACAGACCTGAATTTAACTCCCATTGTGCATGCAATATTGTTACGGATATGTTTCCTGTGAGGTTTTTTTCCAGACTTCCTGCCTTTCAGCAGCATCTGTGAGAAAGCTTGTCAGAAACATCCAATGCAATCAGAAGATAAAAACAGGAAATTCCAACAGATGCGAGAGGGAAACGAGTGATTGTGACACTTGTGTTGCATAGAGAACTTGTACGCATGTCTTCCTCTCTGTTCCACCCACATCTCAACAACAACTGCTTCTTCTGAGTCATGCACCATAATGACACCACACTGTGCATGTCTTCTCTCCAGAAAGGACAAAAACACAGAGCGTGGTTTGTCATTTTCCGGATCCTATCTATGCTACCGCCTCCTGCAGATATGTGGGAGACAAACAACTGCGTAGTAATAATGTTTCATAAATACAGCCAGTAAAACACAGAGTTCTGAGTCAAGAGAGCCAAACTAGTAGCACTCTTGATCAATTTCTGCCGTTACATAACACTGGTGAACCTCCTTCACAGTTAAGCAACACAACAATGGGAATGCCAACATGTTAATGCCAAACACAGTGAGCCTGCAGATATGATTTCAAGCTGAAGAGCTACCTTAGGGGATGGAAGGAATCAAAGGCTTAGCGGAGATTTGAGCACTGCAGGTCCGTCTGAAACATCCTAATGTCAACACAATTGCCACTGAATCAGGGATTTTCTGCAGGCAGATTGAGATTGACACAATGCAAACAAGCTCTCCAAATCTGTATTTGGACGGTAAATACATTCAAAAGGCTTGAGTCATATCTGGGACTCAAAGATTCAAATTTCTACCAACCATGCTGTGCATTGTCGCCCCTAAAAGGTATTAAACATCAAGACAAATATTCTCTGGGCTATTGTTGACTTTCTTTTTTCTCACGTAGTTCAGTTCTGATAAGAAGAACCGCATATATTAATGAGAAAAAAATGCATAAATCTATCAAATCATTATTATCCTGATACCACGAGATGTTGCTCATTTTTAGTATCGTGAATAAGCGTCCCCCATTTAAATGACTGACAGGCTTTGAGCTGGATCTCTGGAATTGGTAAACAAACCCTGGAACCAAATCCTGAATTTAGCAGGTTAATGGAGATGAGGGAGAAACACGATTTTCAATTTCAGACCGAGGACATGTATGCAGATAATAAATGTATTCATAGCAAGGTATTGGACAAGTGTGTATTTTGTGCTGGCGGAGAAAAAACAATCTCAAAACAATAACATGATGCCCTTGAGCATGTTTTAAGTAGATTAGGGGGGATCTCAAAGTGTAAATGAGGGCATGTTTCGGTTAAAACTGAATGTTTAGACTGTAATAATTGATCCACTTAAAGACAGAATGTCTTTCTACAATCTCCCTGACACACAGCAGGCAGCCAGCATCAAGAAGATCTGGTGCTTCTTCTTATCTCACAGTCTGGGCCTTTGCTGCCTCTCGAGCCCCTCACTCTGCCTTTGACTCTTTTCTTTGCAGCCGATCCGTACCGAGGTCTTTCTTCATGGGTATTCTCCTCTGGATCCGCATGTCATCTCTCTGCCAGTTCGACTTTTACTTTCCTGTCACTTCATGCACTTTTTGAATATTGCACATAGTTGGTAAGTGTACCCTCTACAGATCTGTCTACACTGCATATTGTGCTTGTTAAAACATGTAATGGAATCTGCCAATAGAGGAGTGCATCATCTTGGAGTGCATCTTACAGGAAGGCAAATTAAACACACATGAAATTGCTTCGTAACTTAAATCTCTTGAGTAAAAATTGGAATTATCTGTCAAGCTCATATTAATTTCAAGAAAGTATGAGTCCTTTGGGACATGAATGCATTTCATCCATATGACTTATGACCTCTGATGCTCTTTGCACTTAAAGAGCACAACTATGTAAATGAGGAACTGCTAATCTGTCTTGTTTCTGCTGTATGAGTACTCTACATATTGTTTTTTAGATTGAAGCATGCAAAATAAATAAAAATGTGCTGAATTGAATGCACATAAAAACAAACTTTCTGCATACGATGGAGTAATATACTGTATTGGGAGAGAGGTGGCGACAGAGATGGGGGAGAATGGAGAAGGGGTCAACACATTCATATACATCTCTTTCCTTCTGTCTCTGATTAATGCACAATTTACAATTCTGATCACATCGTGCCAGCTCCCCTGGGAGCCTGTCTAGCAGATGCACCTTATGGAAATGAGGCTCTGAGGTTATACATATATATATGTAAATATACCGTATATATATATATTTATATATATATATGTACAGTATATACATATACACATATACGTGAGGTGGAGGCAGAGTGGTTCGTGGTTGTGTGTGTTTTATATGCATTTGTTGGGTTTGGGGTTTGACCAGAAAGCTAAAAGCAATATTTTATCTTTTTAATTGTGGCGAAGCTCCCGGTTCCGTACCACATACAATACATTATACCCCACATTAAGTATGTATGTATGTAACATTTAACTCCACAACATGTTGGTTCACATCTTTAATTCAAAGGCATGTGGTATCGCCACAGCGGGAACAAACTGGTCTTTAACTCCCAGTGAGAGGTCAGAATGCACAGCGTCGCTGATGAAAGAGCCCAGCATGGCTCGCTTTAGCCCAAGAAACTGCAGAGACACACTCAGGGCATGACCTCCTCCCAGGTCTCTCAGGGGGCGTGTTGCTCTTGCAAAGCATCTTTGGCCTACTGTTCATTGTAATGAGGTGCTCTGCTACCGAACAGCAGGATGAACTGCTAACGCTGGGTCCCACCGGGACCGGCTTGCCACTTGTTCAAAGCAAAGAAAAAAAAAATCTGCTTCAGACAATCTTGATGAAACAGTGCGCGGCACGGCTGGCGTCGCTCTCCCACATTTAACATCAGCATTCCCTCGCTTGCCATCCTCTTCATCTGTCTCACTTGTTCCCATTGAACCCGTAAACACATTATTTTTTTGTTGCCCTTCTTCTCTACGTTCTCCCTCTCAGCATCACTTGGCCACTGAGGGTGGTTACCATGGTAACACCACCCACAGGAGGCTACCTTCTCTTTTACCGTAGCAACCGGTTCCCTACAGAATCTCAAGCATGTCACTCTCTCTCTCTCTCTGTCTTATCAGTCTCTCTCGCTCTCTCTCTCTCTCGCTCTCTCTCTCTCTCACACACATGAAAGAGTCCACATATGTTCCACTTTCTATCTGCGTCAGTCTGCTGATTGCTGGCTTTATGGTTGGTTAGCTTTCCTTATCACTGTCTGTTGATTGTTTACGCGCCACTTAAATTTCTAAAGCAATACTGGGCCTTTCTCCGTTGGGCTTTAGAGCGAGCACAACCTTAAATCTATATTGTAGAAATGTTATTGCTATCAAATGTGTTTCTGTGTCCAAAATGTCTAATTATAAAGCAGTGCAAATGACAATAAATTGAATGAGTAATAACTTTATCTAAAAGTACAAATGTGACTCCAAAGGTATTAATATAATTCACAACATTATTGTAAAATACAAATTATATAGAAATAAGTAATTTATCATGGTAGACATAATGCTGGCTTTGGCTTCTCAGATGTGAAGATTTACCACTGTTTCTACCTTTCGTATGACTCTTTGGGGTGGCCTGATGTATTTTTAATCACTACATTGAGATCCAGGACATTGTGGTGGCCATTTTTCTCTGATAGATTCTTTCATTCAACAATTCTACAGAAAAAACTACAGAATTATGAAATGAGAAAATGTTATAAATATAGTATAATATAATATTACATGATACATCGATGGTATTAACAACATATATAAAGTTAATATAATATACCATATTTCACAATATAGCTTAGAGTACTAATGCACCACTGTCAGTGACAGCATTGAATTGTATTCTTGTACTCTTTGTAAATTTCAATGTGGTGACTCAGTAGCGGACTAAATGATTCGTCACATGTTCCTCTGAGGGTTCCTGCGCTTCAGGGCTGCACAGCCTGCGTGTTACAACACAACTGATCATCTCTAATCAACTTCACCAACTGTCTGTCCTTCCAAGACTTCCTTTTAGTACACTCATACCCACTATTATTACTACTACTGTATGCACTGTATTCAAAATAAGCACTTTTACATTTCAATAGAAGAAGAAAGCGGTTCAACAAATCAACTGACAACAAATCATAACGATGACTGACATGTCCTATCTTGCTTTGGCCCTCTCAGTGTTATTTTAGACCGGGCCACTCTGGTGAGATAAAGCGTGCGGGCTGCGCAGTCTGCCAGTCTCTGCTGCAGAATCACTCAGTAGATTAAATATTAGTGTTATCTCATTTCCTAAGGCCATGAAGTCTCCACAGAGTGAAAGATTGAAGGGAAAGTGGTTTAATCATTAAGACAATCATACAAAAGACCCCTCACCGGGGCCTGGAACCTCCATTTGTGCTTTGTGTCGTTATTACATTCTTTTTCCAAACAACTGCTATAGACTTATGCGAAGTATCCAATATGTCAGGCGAGCTTGTGTGAGTATTGGCCGTTAACTGGCACAGCTTGGCCTTGGCAGGCACAATGACCCTCAGCTGAGTAAAGAATGGAATTCTATTTGTCTTATTGTTGAAGATTAACAGCAGCCACTGCAACACCTGAGTCTCTTTATCATCTATAGCTGCTTTTACTGCCACCTGGCTTTTTATGCGCAAGCCATATACTGTATAAAATAGAGGCAGAGTCGATTGCAGGCAGTCTTTGGAGAATATAAGATGGATTTGCTGAATGCTGAGCATCGAGTCAAATGCTGTGGGAACATTTTGTCTCAGGGGAGGGGAGGGCATATTTGAGAGTCCTTTGCTGGAAATGTACACTCCACTACAATATATTCCACCCAAAAACACTGGCAAATAAACAACTGAGGGCTATGCTTTTAGTTGCATCAAATTTCACTTTCAAATATAAAACAAAAAGTGTCCCATTGAAGAACTCAGTGAAAATCCAATATTCAATATTAAGCCAACTTTACTGGTTACACATACACCTCTTAGCTGAGAGCAACATGTTCACGTCAGTTGTCTGGGGATTGTTAAGAAGCATTCTGGGAAAAGTAGGAAGTCACTAAAAGATCATTTGGATTTATGCATTAAGGGAAAATGTATAACCAACAGGAAAATTACAAAACTCACAAATAACATGCTGAACAAAATTTACATTGTATCTTATGGTACATATTGTTGGGAACTTATTGTTCATATTGTAAGAATATCTGATGGTAACACTTTTGTTTAAGTGCATTAGTAAGGTGGAGCGACAACAGAGAACCAGCATGTGCAGATAGAGACAGTTAGAGGCAGATGTCTGAAAATATCAAGAATGAAGGAACAAAAAAATTGCAAGAAGAGCAAAGTGCACGATGAAGGGCGAGTTCGGAGCATGAATTATTCAAGAACAATCAAAGAACACACAAGGAAAGTGAAAAGATGTCACTGGCCACTGAAAGCTGCTGAGGCAGATGGAGGAGCAGTGTCTGGGAGAGTGGGTAGGGGAGGGGTAGGGAGTGCCTTTGGGATGTGGCAGGGGAGGCTGGGGCGTACACAGAGAGGAGGGATGAGACGGGCCAAGGCAAGGAGGAGACAGGCGTGGGGATTTTCTTTTGTGTTCTGTAGAGCAAGGGCGGGGAGTGGACCTGGAGGGCGTAGCAGGGGGGGTAACAAAAAACCAAGTAGCATGAAGAGAGAGGGCTCGCATCGGAGCGTTGAGAGCGTGACAAGTGCCAAAGCCCAGTAGACAAGCTAGAGCCCAGACCTTTCCACGGCCTTCAATAATTGATGCAGCTTCTGCAGCTTGCCATCTTTATAAAGCAGCAAGTGTGTGGTGAATGTGTGTGTCTGTGTGTATATTTCGGAGTTATCTGTGCGAGTGTGTGACTTAATTGTGTGTATGGGAGCGATTTCTATCCATCAGTAACACTGTACCTTTGTTTCATTTGGATTAATGTCTTAGAAATGAGCTTTTAGTCCTTCTGATAGGAGCTGTCTGTTTTGTAGCCAATGCAGTGCAAATGATGGCAGAGCGAAAACGACCTGGCAAAAAGTACATCCATTTCCCTCCGTAACAGCTCCCAATGTTCTCCTGTAGAATTTGAATACTGGCCCAATCAGTCTCAGTGGACTCAACGGCCTCACACTCTCTCAAACCCTGCAGCCACGGCCGTTAAGGAACATTTTCCAGTCCCTCTTTAATACAACTCAGTGCTCCACTCTGGCCACAGGGTTTTTCTTGCCTCTGCCCCTCGTCTCATTTCAAGGCCACCTGTGAATACATGTACATGACAGAGATTGATCTCTCTGCTCTCCCAGCTGCTCGGGCTGAGCAGCAATAGGGCTGGGTTCCTCCATTAGCATGCACTCCTCCAGCCTGCAAGCCACATAACATTCTACATGCTCTACATCACTTTCACTCCCTATCCTCCCTCACCCTCTCCTTTTCCCAAATCATTCGCCATGCAAGGGCAATCCTCCTCCCCCCCTCTCTCCAGCAGCCCTCAATCTGTTTCGCAGTGCTTTTCTCTTTTTTTCCTCCTGAACATGGAGGACAAGTGTTATCACCACACTGCAGATGTTTTCGAGGGGGCTCCTCTGAAACCTCCCACAGGCTGCAGCAGGACTAAACATCTCGCTAGGCCCTGGCATTAAACTTTTCCGCAGGAATCCAAGTCATTAGGCTTACTGAGGCAGTTATGCGGGGTGTGAGGACCTTGGGCTGCAGTGATATCTCTGCCCTGCAAGACTATGTAGAGGAGCCATGGCTGGATGTGATCAGGATGGCTATGCTCGTCTCAAACTCTCTATATGTGACACTGAGCAAACACATGACATGTGCACATCCCACCCCACAGTCCCAGACACAGGCTCAAGAAGTCAGATTTGATCTGCAAGTACTCAAGGTTTGAAATTGCCTCATGAATCTACATATAGTATGTTATATGTGACATCCAGTAAGTGGATGATGAAAGGTAAAGTAATCTTTAGGAATTTAATGCTATCCCTAATTATGTCTAACCTAGAAACAGCCATGCAGTCTGGGGAAGCCAAAGAAATGAACTCATCAAACACAGTGCATCAGGTTTTTCATGACAGGCTGTAGAGATGACACCAAGTGTTGGGCCTTACAAGCAAACATTATTAAATGCTGAATTGGGAATTACTCCCTTTCCAGCTGAGACACATCATTTGAAATATTTCAGAAAGGCCAGAAGACATGATTGAATCATCTAAACCAGGAGGTTTGGGAGTTTCCCTGAATCTATCGGGAGGATGCTGTGCAAATGTGCAATTAATGTATTTCAGCACAAAAGCTGCATTTCCATGCCTGGAGACACAAACACAAATGCATACTTCATCCGCACTCTAAACGACCAGCAGCGATAATAGAAATTAAAACCGCCCAATAACCCTCTGAATCACACAGCACGAGGCACTGTTCAATGTTGTCGATTGCAAGAATAGCGAACAGAATACGTTAATATCACTCATTAGTCTGTCACCTCTGGTAACAGCTCAATTTCTAGGGCTCCTTTCCGCAGGTACAGTGTAGCTCTCATTTCACAGTGACTCTGCAGGATTTAATCTTGGTACTGTGAGTGTGCTGCACTTCAAATCCTTGGAAAAGAAAGTCAGATACAGAGAAAAGGGGGAATAACATGTGATACAACAAAATGGTAAGCTTTATACCCACTGGCACACAGATATAGAGAATAGCAAGCATCCATTAGTGGAACTCGATTATCTCTTGGCTCTAAAATTAATTAATTAAGTGAGTGTAGGGAAGGGTGTGTGTTAGAGAGAGAGAGAGAGAGAGAGAGAGAGAGAGAGAGAGAGAGAGAGA
>NW_022280043.1:1424867-1427877 GCF_004355925.1 Anarrhichthys ocellatus
AGAGAGAGAGAGAGAGAGAGAGAGAGAGAGAGAGAGAGAGAGAGAGAGAGAGATCTGGTTTTCTTTTTTTCTTGTTTTTTTTTTTTCGAACAAATCCTCTTGTGTTACTGCATTGAGAGGCAGATGGGGGTGGGAGGTGATTGGATCTGTATGGCTGTATTCCAGCACAAGGCCTGAAATTGCTGTTGGTGGGGATGTGGTGTTGGAAGGGGGGGGGGGGTTACGCAGCGACTTTATGACTCACCATTTTTATTTAATTCTTCAGTCATAAAACCTGCGTACTATCCTTCTGCTCGTGCTTCCATTTTCTCTCCCTCCTCAATCCTTTTAAGCTTTATGCTGTCCCAGACCTTCTGTATAAAAACCTGTAGATGTTTTTGGGTCTGCCACTACTCTTCTCTTAAAGCCTCTCTGTACTGGAAAGATCAGGTTCACGCTGCAGTCATTTGTCTTGATAAATACAGAGCTGGTTGACTAAAGCTGAGCATACCTGTAGCCCTTAGCCTCCCTTTTTTTTGTCAAAATGGCTACACACAAACACAATCTTTGTCTGATTGCTTTCATAAATCAGATCTTCCTGTTTGGGGTTTTGTTGGAGCATATACTAAGCTCACTAGCTTCAGCCTGGCTTTATGTTTTGTTGGTAAGTGAGTATTCGTAATACCATAGTGATTCCCTAATGTTTGTGATCTTAAAGAGTAGGCCCGGCTGGTATAGGAATATACATCGCAGGATGATATGAAGTTGTCAGCTGTTAAAAGATTGAGCCGAACCATTTCTGCAATAGCTGTCTTTTTTAAATGGTGCTGTATTAGATCATCGTAGGCAATTTTCCAATCAGTTACCAGGACTTCTTAATGACAATAGCATATCTTTTTTATTTGTTTTGCACCAATGCGATGAGGTACTTGGATTTGGTAGATTATTTAATTTCCGGGATTAGCCAACAACAACAACAAGACATCGCTGTTTCATCAGTTTAACAGTTTCTCCATTGATTTCCCAGAAAATGAACTACATCGTGACATCGATAAAATCTTCTAAAATGGTACAAATGACGTCATACCACAATAAGAACTGACACAATAAGTCTATTAATCAATTATCAATGAAAATAGAAATAATTAGCAACCATTCTGATAAACAAATAGTAATTTAAGTAACATTTTCTGTGTTTCTTACTCTTTTCTGATAGTGAACTGAATACTTGTATTAATTATACTTATATTTGGGATTTGGAGTGCTGGTCGGACAAAATGACAAGATGACCGAATATGTCAACGTTTGCCTTTTTCAAATAATTGTTAGTTGCAGTGCAGATCACAATATCTACTGTAAACACATTGTGACATAACATTCATTTGAGAATGTGTTAATGGATAAAAGAACTACACAAATAAAATAACTGAAAAACAACTTTGATTTTATGATCTATAGATTCCATAGAGTAGCGAATGTGGCTAAGTGGAGAGCAGGGCCGTCCTTCAATCAGAGGGTCGGCGGTTTGATCGGCGGCTGCTAGTCGCATGTCGATGTGTCCTTGAGCAAGACACTTAACCCCAAAAACGGCCCCCGTAGCTGTGCCTACGGTGTAGAAATGTGATAGAATCTGAATTGTAAGTCGCTTTGGATAAAAGCGTCTGCTAAATGACTGTAATGTAATGTAATGTAATGTAGATACACATACAGCAACATACAGATGAACAGAAATCTTCATGGATGCACACATTCGTCCCAGCTCACAACAGTGTCAGCGAGGCAGATTGTTCAGGGCTGCTGTTGCAGAGGGAACAAAACTCCTGCTGAGGCAAGCTGTTTTCCATCTAAGTGTTCTGTGTCTCCGACTAAATGGCAGTAATGTGAAGTTTGAATACACCCAAAGATGTTCAAGGGAAAAAATGATATTTTATCTCACAGTATTGTTACATCACTCACCCCTATATTATTATATGTATCAAATCATAATGTTATTTACTGTGATGTGATTTCCACATTGCTCACTCCTGTTAAAGATTAAATAATTTAAAGACTACTGTTGCACAAAACCCAACAAATTTGACTTCATCCAAACGTCCTGTGCTCCATGAATGTCAGACTACGTGATTAAGAAGTTTAAAGGCTGCACGTGAAGGTGGTTGTTTCTGTCATCTTCTTAAGAATGACCTTTTGTATCAGAACTGTTCCGCTTGTCAGTTAGCTTAATGCTCTGGGTGCAGCGACAGGTACAGTAAATGCTGTTGCAGCTGAGATACCTGGGAGGCCATTACTGGACTTGACTCAGGTGACAACCTGGCATCAATGTGTCTGTCCAATCAGAAGACAGGATGATGCTCAATTTGTATTTCAGCTAAAAATGAACATGGCTTTACTAATCCAGAACACTGTGTGGGCATTTAATTTGATTATCTTCTGATTATGCATTAAATATCGCACTATAAAAGAGAGAATTAATCCAATTCGCACATTTCAGCTGAGTAAATGTTGAGTAAATTAAGGGATGCTGACAGTTTTATTGGGTCTAATACCACAGTGTAATCCAGTCAGCCAACCCTCTCATGGGGTAATCTTCAGTGTAAACCTTCATGGGCAGGTCTCCTTGTATGAAGCTAAAGCCTGTTCCTCAGCATAGCAGTAATCCCACTAAGGCTCTTAGAGAAGTGAAATTATTTCAGAATGAAAGGAGAGGCATTATGACTGTTACTGTGGAAGATGGCTAATAAATAAACATCTCTCAAAGCCTCTTAGGAACTCAGGGAGATCTTGAACGAACAGTCAGGATGCTCAATATTCTATCTCCGACACTGCGGCTTCATTCACTCTTCATTTCCAGGTAGAACAGTATGTTTGACCTGAACCATAGCTCCAGCTTGGACGTCATGACTCATCCCCTACCTCCCCCCTCCACACTCAAGCTCACATCCAGCACCATCTTGCTCCTGCACACAAATGCCCGTGCTCCAACCTGAATTCATGCCTCAGGTCTATTACAGGGGGGGGGGGGGGGGGGGGG
>NW_022280043.1:1427977-1433857 GCF_004355925.1 Anarrhichthys ocellatus
GGGGAGGGAGCTGGATGTGAGCTGGGGGGGGGGGGGGGGGGGGGGGGGTGATGGGTGAGTCCATCAAACTGTGCGTCTGCTGCAAGACGTGATGAGACAGGCAGCTGGAAGCAGCTGGCGGCCCATTGATCTGTCGCTCTCTACCAGAGACTTTCACTAACTTCTCGCTATTGATGGAGACAGATGCCAATAGGATGACCTGTACCTCTCATTGGTAGTGTACTCTGTATCGCACTCTATGGCCAACGATATATCAAAGTCGCCCCCCTCTTGGACGATCAGTTTATTCACATGCATTTTCACGGCAACATCATTTAGAAATAGAGGTATTTGAAAGAAGACCATCCGCTGAAAATCGGACGTTGCCTGATTCACTGTGAGATTAAATTGGGACTTTTTCTAATCTAATTAGTGTGCTGTCATGAAGACCGAATATAACACAGAACAGCAATTGAATATGCATGACTCCATCCTGCTCCGGAGCTGCACCACTCCTCTAAAGGACGGATGCAAGCTGATTTCTTCCTCTGACAAGGCCAGATGGGACGCAATGAGTAGGGGATATGATCTCCATCCTTCAACAGAGCAAAGGGCCTTTGTGACATTTTTCATTTCAAATACAGGCCCAGACTTGATGCAGTGAGCAGAATACACTTTAAACCACATCTCTATGAAGCCTCTCATATTTACGTCCTGGAATATCAGCTTCCATACATGCGTTATTGCTGCATTTGCATTTAAAGAACCCCCTCACTATCCCTGCATTTTCGTTGCCGCTGTGTGCCATTACTCTTGTTGACACAAGACAGAGCGCGAGGATGCATTTACAAATTAAACCTGCCCTAGATAAGGCTGCGTGTCAGCAATATGGAGATAGAGGCAGCTGTGTGCGTGGCATGTGTGATGTCAACGTGAACTATAACACAACCACATCGACATTTAGCTAAACAGACAGCAATATTGCAATGCGCCATCGAAACAAATGGTTCAGATTGCTCTTACCTCGACGTTTCCCCACACGCAGTAGGACAACACAGCCATCAATATAGGTATTGCGGTATGTCCCATTTTCTCTCCTTCTTTTGTCTCTTTTTTATATTTTGTTAAATAACTGCCTCCAACATACGCTGTCTGTTACATCAGCAGAAGTGATGGACACTGCGTTCGTCTGCGCCTTCCTGCGATATCTCCTGCGTCTGCGTCCTGTTCGCTCTTGCCGACGGGCTCTCCAATGGCAGACTGGGATTTTATGTGGATGAGGCGTGACAGAACCAAGCCCTGTTTCTGCGGGTATTTATCACAGAGTTTACTCATGGCGTCCTCGCGATGGATTAGGGAAGAGAGACATCTGGTGGTGTTGGATAGAGAATGCACGGCAGGAATCGCCTGCTGATTTTCTGCGTCTGTTTAAAGGGAGAATCTACCATGAAAATGAAATGAACATCTTTAATTTGTTTCAAACTGAGCAAACAGACTGACTGTATGACATCCCATGGGGAATAGTCGTTGATACCATAAAGAATAAAACTCCTAAAGATCCCTCCAACACAACGTTTAAGACTACAAAATAGCTCAATTACCTAATTAAATATTCTTAAAGCTGCACCTACTCATTCACACACCATTGGATGATCCAGAATCTATGAATATTCAAGACATTTTCATTTCAAAATGTTAACTTTAACTTTTTTTAGCTTGAATAAATATATCGAATGTAATAAATTACCGAAATACATTTGAGGGGTCACGAGGTGCAAGCTAAGAAAGAAAAAAAGATACATAAAGTTGCCAGTTCATCATGAACAGCTAAGTAGAACTAATGCAGTCTAATACAACAGTCCTGCAATAAACTATATGCATCACAGTAAGTGTTTCTATGTATACCCTGATCTGAAAGGGGTGGACAAAATATTAGAAACACCTCTCTGTATAGCGTGGTATATTTCAACAGCACTATATCTCTGGCTGCCAAAATGATCAGAAAGTTAAATCATGAGCTCTCAAAAGAAGTTTCAACCAAATCTGAACATTATCAACTTCATGAAGATAGAACTGTTGTATTACTCCGTTCATTTAGACATGTGCACCAAATACACTGGTATTGTAATATTTATTTATTTACTTAGACTTTTCTTTTTTGTAGTTTTTTTCTTCCGCAATTATAGCCTCTCAGAATACTTCAAATGAAACAATCTGAGAGGGAATCATATTTTTTGGTGTAACTGCTCACAACTCATGTGGCCACAACCTGAACAACACTGAAGAAATGATTATATTGGATAACCCGGAACACCCTCTCCACCATATGCAGGGGCAGCGGAGCACTTTCTCCAACAGCTCCAGCTCCGCTGTCACAAGGACCGATACAGGAGAACATTCCTGCCCTCTGCTATAAGACTGTACAACAATCACCTCTGGCCAAATCATCATTCACTTGACTACAACACCGCTACACTGTTGTTAATTTAATTTAATACCATTCTATTTAATTTATATACTGTACATTTTTTTATTTTCTTTAAATTTGAATACCCAAAAAACTGTAAAGCATCACTCTATTGTTAAAATGTTACTTATTCCGAGATTTGTTTTACACTTATTACTGTCAATTATGTGATTTTTTTTTTCTGGGTTTTTGGCAGCAACATCCGCAATTGGTCACGTTACGATAGTAAAGGACAAAACAACGTCCTCTTACATTCTTACATGCCTGGAAGTCTCCAAACGGAGCAGCAGTGTTTGATTAAAACGTCCTCCTGCACCATTGTTATCAGTCAGTGAAGACTTACGGGTAATTATTTGGTGCCATGACAGTGGTCTTACAGGTCATTTAAGAACAGCAGTGTGGTTTTGCCCACTGACGTCTACAGTGCAGCATCAGCAGCAGGTATTTTGGGCGTGGTTTATATCAGAGGTGTGTAAGGAAGAGGTCGGTTTCAGGTGTGTCAGCATTCACAGCTCGCAACGATACAGGAAGAGACCCACTGACAGCTGGATTTAAATTGAACGACGCGCACATACATTGAAAACACTTAAGAATTCAGGATTCATAACTTTGCAACGCTCTGTTTATAGCGCTTTTGGAAGATGAATTCCAGCAGATATGACGTAAGTTTGTTTCAAATTTAACATTATGCTCGTGTCAATGACGGTGTGCGTTGTTTTCTCCCTCAAAGACACATACTGCATGCCCAAAGATTGTTTGCTTTGGGCTTGGATCTGTTTTTCTGTCTGTGTCGGATTAATTAGGCTTTCATGTAACAGCCATTTCAAACCCAGATACTTTGGCCTTTGAAAACGTTTCTGTATTCGATCATCAGTGTGTTTTCATTCCAGGATCAACACTGATACTAGAATGGAGTTTTCACTATATTATGGATGTTTGAATGGATGATAAAGTCAGGAACACGTGTTAATAATGGCGTTTCTCTATGTGTTGTTGCCAAATTGCATGTCTGCTGCCAAACAAAGACTGACTGGAAAGTTTTGAATTTGATGGTAGCATGATGTGGGAAGTGAACATTTTTCAGAACAAACGTCTTCTTTGTTTATTTCCATCTACATTACTATAAGAAAGGACATAATACTAATCAACTAATAATATCATATACTAAATTGAATATTAAATGATAGTTAGAAATGAGGGTAATTATATGATCTATTCTGCAGAATCTTTTTTTTTTTCCATAATTTATTTCCAAGTTATTCTTCTTTTACATTTCATACCATTTAAAAAAAACATAGTAATTACTTTCAGTCACAAAGGCAGATATGTCATCATCAAACTTAAATGCTACTTGCTGATTTCACATTGATGTTTACTGTTTTACATGATAATTGCTTGTTTAATTTTTTGAGAAGAATTCTTAAAGCTGTGTGACCTATTTTTGTAACCTACCACTTATCATATCATCATCGCCTGTGGTCTGAATCTGGTAAATTATTATACAAAGAAGGGTTGATCTCTGTTCTGTCATGCAGAAAGACAGAGAGGCCTAAACCTCAGTTCATTAACAAGGACCGCGACAATAAAAATACGAGTTTCAAGAGGTTTGTTGCGTGATGGAATGATTGTTCGATTTAGGAAGGGGTCGAGGGAGAGGGATGTAGGGTAGGGGTAGGGGGATGTAGGGTAGGCATAGGGGTAGAGGGATGAAGGGATGTAAGGGTGTAGGGAAGAAGAAACGAGGAGGGTAGAGAAGGTCGTAGAACAAAGGTTGGGCGAGCGATAGGGGACCGTTGGTGCCCGATGGCTGGCGGGAACTTGGGGAATGTAGAGTGGGAGCGGTCTCTTTGGAAGCTCTGGTGGTGCAGAGTCCCCCATTGTTCCTGTAAACCTGCAAGAGAGAGAGAGAGAGAGAGAGAGGCAGAAAATAGACAAAAATGAGGTTGGGGGGAGGCATGTGAAAGCAGAGTTGAAGAGGTAGTGAACAGGTTCGTTGTGCTTAAATACTTTGTGCGGAGGAACTGAGCTGTGTTGAGGGCATGGTCCATGTTCCTGAACTAAGTTTAAAAGAAGTCAATACAAACTGTCACTATTAATTGTTGATATTTGCATTGCTGATTTTTGTTTGTTTTTGTCAACTTTATGGGTAGACATTGTTTTTCCTTTTTAAGTTTGGTTGAATGTTATTTACTTTTCCAAAATATCAACAGCCAAACCGAAGAACTGTGTAGCCTCAGTGTTGTGTACATCGACATCAACTACAGGTATATTTCGTGGTGAATTGCAGTGATTTATTATTGAAAAAGAAGCTTATGAGTGTAGTGTATTTGTTTATGGGCAATAAAGGCCATAAACAAGTTGCCACAGTTATTTTAGATCAACCAAAGTGTTAACTTAAATCAGAATAAAGAAAATAGCTTATGTAGTGTAATATTATAGGTCAAATTCTCCTGGAACATGCATACATTATGTACATATCCATACAGTTCTTGTTACTACATAATCCAGTCTTGTGGGCTGAAAATAGTGTCTGACAGGTAAAGGTGAACTTCACTCTGCAGGGACCTATTAATGGTTACAAGGCTTTGGTCAGTGCTGCTGAAACTCACCGGCTCTCTACCACCTTTATTTGACAGCTTCATGAAAACAGTCCTAAGCCCTGGAGAAAGACATACTGCGATGTATCAGTATGGGTTCTGCTAAAAACGTGGGCAAACACTAACAGGATTCAGGCAAAATAAACTCTTTTCTTTCTTAAGTTGGTGTGACATCAACAAGAACTTCAAAAAACAGTAGCTTGTTATTAAAATCCATATTTATCAGAGCCTTCTCCCAGCTCATACACGGCAGGGTGCCCACACTGTAAGGTATTCGACACAAGAGAATTGCCAAACATGTCCTTACTTGACCCCTCCCTGCTGCTTCGGAGACATGACAAAACAAACTAAGTAAACAAGTGCTGTTTTCTTTTTTTTTTTTCTCAACATTATATATTTCATTCTGGAAAAGGTGTGTGAGATTTGTGGTGGAAAAAATCCCATACCTGCTTTGTGTGAGTCTTTTAATGCTTAAATAAAGAGAACTAGAGGTTGTCTTTTGAGTATTTATTCTCTGCGCAGAGAAGGTTCAATTATCACAACAGAATGCGTCCAGTCTCAGTGAGGAAGAACCCCGTGTAAAGTGAGCGCGCTTTCTTTATACAGAAGGAGCAAAGATGGAGGCCAGTGTTACAGACAGTTTGGTCTTAGACTGATAGAAACAACAATGACAAACAAACGGCCAGGCAGCCTTGGTGGCGGAACATTCTCATACAACACAGGCAAGGGTGAATTCTTCTTTTGCACAACAGAGGCCTGCTGAAGTTCAACAGAGTTCAGAGCAGAAGTACTTATGCATGAATACTGACAAGAAATATATACATAGTAAATATATAT
>NW_022280043.1:1434257-1463178 GCF_004355925.1 Anarrhichthys ocellatus
TAAATACTACTAGTTTAAGTACCAAGGTTGTCATGCCACACCTTTTGCCTTTGTGAATCTGAAAGTAGGGAGAGATGCTTGTTTTAAATTACATAAGATGTATGAGTAAAACTGTTGAACTTGAATGAACATTTCTTCCTCTGTTATTATTTGATTACTCGCAGACAGTGAGTTCAGTCTTAGATACGGGATCTAATGGGAATACTGTGAGTCAGTCTGCTCTCCGTTTATGTGGAGACTTAGTGGAGTTGTCGATAAATAATTCTTCCTCTTGCATCTCAGGCCACACCTGAAGGGCAGTTTTGTTGAATCTGAGTAACAAAAGTCAAGTATGCGACGTTAACGTCACATCTCTAATTATTGACTCTGCTGAGTGATAACGGTTAACAAAAAATTCATAAAGAATTGATTATTTCCAGTTATATTAAGTTTCACACAGGTTTTTGCTTGCACTTTGTCCAGGCTTTACAGTTTTGGCCAGTGCACTGTCTGCAACTTTGCGTAAAATAAGATCTGTGTGCCTCATTTATGTAATGAGGAAGACACAATACTTTGGATGTTGTTGATTTGCTCCCATTCTTCCGCTTAGCTCCACTTTGAGCAGTAAGGTATGCCACAAGGCTGTAGCTCCTCTGCACTCACAGCCACCTGACTGATTCTGCACTACAAGCGGCTAACTGCTAAATGTGTGCTTAGGGCTGCTGTCAAGTGAGAGGTAGGTGTTTGTTTACCAAAAGTAAATATGAGGCCACTGAAGCCTAAATTGCATTGATTGGCTGGTGCAGCTATTTGATGGTCCCTTGTGGTTGCAGTCTTCAGGCTGGTTTGTCGGGGTAAGACTGATCAGTGCTGGAAGGTGCGTGGAAGGCATATGAGAGCTTTTTAAAGGGGGACTCTACCGATTTAACACATCAAAGTCTGTTTACAGGTCTTGGGGGATATTCCTGCATGTGAAAAAAGTTGTATGAAATCTGATAAATGTCCTTAAGTGATGTCACTTTAAGACTACCGGTACTTAGGTTGAAAGTGAAGACATCTGGGGGTGTGGGGTTAGAAATAAGTGAGGTTATCAGACATCCGTAGCCCGTTTCTCATCTCTGTTTGAGGCTATAGCAACTCAAGGCTACATTAGCTGGTAGTCGGTGGTTGAGTTGCATCATGGATAATGTAGGTGCCAGGTTTTGACAAGGACAAAGAATGACTAAGGGTACATCCCAAGTCTCTTAATTGCATCCCCGCTTCCCTCACTAGTCGGTGTATTAGCTACAGTAAATGTTGGTCGGTACGCCCCCAGTTTGGTAAATCAGACTGGGAGCAAAGCAAGTTACGGACAGTGGCAGCAAAACCTATTGCCTAAAAAAAACAAAAAAAAAAAACAATATCCATTTAAGTATGGCGAGCCTTTCTTTTAGGCGTCTAAAATGATCCTGACCCCCAAAATATATAAAAAAATCTGCCAAAATTTTCTTTTCTTCCTGTTTTAAGGATGAATGTAAGAAAGATTATCCTGGAAAAAGCTTTTTTCCCCACTTGTTCTTAAGTAATCAACAAAGGAGAGAAAAGACTGAGAAAATGGATCAATTGTTATTGTCTCGCTTGCCCCCTATAGGGCTTCCGTAAGATAGTCAACTAATCGGAGAAAGAATATCAGGTTGCAACTGTCCTAACAGACATGAAGGTTTAGAAAACAGGCGGGTCACACACAGTTATGACGAGGGGTGTGAGACTGATCTGTGGAATTGCTGCTGCCCTTAGGAGGCAGGTCTTCACTGACTGATTTGCCGAAACAATGAAAACGAAGCCCTTTTGATTTGTCACAGTGAGAAGAGCACTGGTGTTATAGCATTAATGATAACTTTGTTCTGTTCAAGTGTCCCGGTAAGTTGTGACAGTGAGCCAACATGCACAATACCAGGACTGAAGCAGCTGAAGGGAATTCATCGTTCATCCATGCATCATTCATTTGATTATTTACACTTGTGCTTCTCCTACTGGGACATGTCCTCATGACCCGTTCGATCACTGTAACCATAATTACCATGTGTACAATGTCCCCTACTCACTTTGACTAAACTGTTAAATGCTTCAATAGAGAGAAAAGGTATACGGTAGATTTCTTTCAAAGAAATTAGAAAGGAGACGCTTAAAACGTAAAATTAGAGGCTGCCAGGCACATCTCTGTGTGCATCGGAGGAGGCTCTTGGGAGTCTATAGCCACCCGACGTGAACACAGGAGGACAGTTTAGGAGATAATTGGGCAACGGTAAAAAAAACAAAAGTTATGTTAACCCACACGCAGAGATACCGAACTGACTTACACAGCAGTTTCACACTGTTTCTTTCACTGCAGTATCATACTAGTAAAAATCTGTGTTCTAAGACCGTTATTTATTTTACTAAGGACACTAACGCAGCACTTCATAATGTCAAATATTGCACAACTTAAGTACATATTACATAAAATAACTGTCTGTGTTGGCCAAAACACAAGGTTTTAATCATTTTGAGTCTTTTCTGGTCGACTCTCGTTTCCTCTTTATTACTTCCAGTTTCTCTCTCTATTTTATGTGAAACAAAATTATCCACATGACTAATATTGTTTGGGCTCCAGGCTTTGAGGTTTTTGCAGCCCTGTGCTCTGTAGAATTACATATTGATGTTTGATTTATTGAGCATTGAAACTTAAGGTCACCATCATGACAGTGTCTCGATCATTTCCCCTTGTCATTGTCAAATCAAGGTTTTAGAATATTTATTACCAGCAGAGTCATACTTTGATATCATGTTATGTTGTAAATGACATCAAATTAATATAATTACTCAAAGAATCTAAATGTGTACAGTCCAGTAAACAGAAATAATAAGTAGCTAAGAGGTTTACAGAAGTTTAGTATCATACATTACAATATATCCCATCTCTGATTTATATGCTGACAAGAAATCTGGGTTGGTATGAAAAATCACGTCAATAACAACCAGTGTTTAAATGACATTTGTTACTGTGCTTGAGATTTTCTTCTTTTTTCTTTAACCACACCTCAAAGCAATGTTAACTTCCCGCTTGTCAAACTGGTTAGAAATGCTCTGCAGCAACTGACTGCAGAAGGTTTACCAGCAGTTTAGATTATGTTCTTGTCAAACATTAACATTTTGTTTTAGTTTGCATCAGCATGTTGTGGCCTTTCCTCATAAACCAGTGTCGAGAGTCAGGCAGCACTACTTCCCGTTTAGCACACTGAGCTGGTAGTTAATTACCAATGCTACGCATAGTTAAAATGGGATAGTGGTATCTAGGAGTGAAGAATGGGATATGATGAAGAGCATGTAATGGTTTTATTAGACTGTGATCAGGGTGACTGATAGAGAGAGACCCTGGAGCACTTGCTGACCCCATCTCCAATGATTCCCCTCTCTCTGGCCCATGATTGCTGTTAGAGATTCCAATTAGAAAGCATGTGTGGAAGCCCGAGCTGGGTAAGAATAGGCCTTAATTGCCATGAGTTATCATCTAGACCGATGTAATTGAGCCCCCATCTTAAGGGGCAGCACATCTGACAAATTGATTTAATACCAAAGTGATTCTCCATCCCTAATGGCACTCGGCCTTCTTCACTCATGTGCTACAGGCACTGAATTCATTGTGTGTTGATTACTAACCGGCCTGAAACCGTTCTCTCAGTCCACCCACTTGAAATGGCTCAACAACAGACACACACACACACACACACACACAATATCGACAGACACGCATACTCATACAGCCTAAAGCAGCAAGCTCATAATCTCCACAAGCGATTTGAATGTATGAGTGTGGGAGCTTTGTCACATTTACTGAACAGGTTTTGCCAGTTTTTTTTTTTTTTTTTTTTTTTTTTTTGTGCCAACATATGCCTAACTTGCTTGTTTGAACTTGTCACTTTTGGAAAGTAGTTTCACGTCCTGTTTTTTTTTTTCCTGTTTAAGTTCAATGGTTAAATAATGAAAAGTAAGGCTATTTTTGTTTGTTTTACACAATTTTGCAAATAATCTGTCCCTCGAGGACAAACTCTGCCAACCTCGATTACACTGATCGATTTCTCTATTAGCCTGATAACAGAAGATATTTTCCTACTAAAATTCAGTCCTAGACTAGGAGAGAAAAAAGGATTAGTGTGTTTATATGGTTGTTTCTCAAATTTTAGCTGCATATAAATCCCATCTGATGATGGAATTTGGCCGACATCATTATCCTACCATTTCAAACAAATTCATTTATAATAATTGTATAAATGATCAGTTTAATTAAATTTACCGGCAACTATTTTGATAGTCAATCGGTTTGAGTAATTATTTAAGAAAAAAAAAGGCAAAATTCTATAATTCCAGCTTCTTTACTCCTCTCGACATTTGAGGAAGTCATCTTGGGCTTGATATTTTTCACCATTTTCTGGACCAAAACAACTAATCGATCAATCAACAGATTAGTCAACAATGAATATAATTGTTACTTGCAGCCTAATTGTGATCTGTAGATGCAAATAAGCAAACCCATTTTTTGGAGGTTCCCAGCTAACTACCCTGCATTGCTTATTTTATCTATGAGGAGAAAATGTGATTTGTTTAGTCAAACTATTGTTGATGACCCAATCCTTGTAGAATAATTGGGTGTCTATTTTAAGGTTTGAGTAAAAGCAGAGATGGTGTTACTGTAATACTGTTAGACTGCAGGAAAACACTTCTCCCTGTTGTTCACCATGTAATCAAAGTAAATGCTATCTGCTTTCAGAACATGGCACACTTGCTGTATGTGTGCTGACTCTGTTCTCTCTTTTTCTGCATCAGGGTCACAATGGCCAACACGAGCGGGTTGACTTCTTAACCAACAAAGAGAAGGTGTCATCAAAGCGGAAGTTCGGCATTCTGATCGGGGTCATTGTGGCGTTTCTCATCCTCGCGGCCGTTGCAGCGTTGCTCGTTTGGTTGTTTGTCTGTGAGTATAGTTGACAGCTTTCCTTTTCTATATCATCCAAGTAAAGAACTAGAACTAGGCTTTTATATGTGTTGGGATGTTGGACATTTTTGTACATAAATCAAGGTTATTCTTAATGGAATTAAATAAGAAATTCTTAATATTTACATTTCTAACATCAGTTAGATAATTCCCTCTTGCTGTGAAGGGTATGAGTGACTTGTTTGCACTTTGTAATTTCCCATTAGTGTTGGCCTATTTGACTGCTCCAACTGCTGTCTGTCTGTAGCACAGCTTTCCTTTCATTTATACAGAGTCTGATAAAATGGCCTCTGAAGTCATGATAAACAGCCTGTCTGCTCGATATGACATCACACTGTACTACTTTAAGTGGTGTCTCCTCTTTCATCAGAGGCAGCTATCTCATAGCGCTTTGTTGACCAAACACTTAACTCTCATCTGCTTCTCCCCTCCTAAGTTAAAGATGCTGATTCAGAAGCCACTCTTAGTAAGCAGCTTGGCCCATCAGCGCAGGTCTTCAGTGGGCATATGAAGCTGGTTGGTGTACCGTATAACGTGAAGCTGGAGAAAACCAACAGCAAGGAATTTGAGAATTTGGCGGTCAACCTGGAGGCAATTGTAAGTTTGACTCCCAAAAAAGATGACATTCCTAATTTTGTTCCCTTTGTATCATCTAGATTGTTTTAGTGTTAAGTATTTTAGCAAAGTGTTGCACTCAGTTCCCTTCCCTCACTGAGGATTAGTTGTTTGGCATCATGGAAATGCTTTTGAGAATGCCCCTCTCAATGCACAGAAACTGCTGAAGGCACAGTTGTGTAGGAGGAATAAAACGCAGTACTCAATACTCTTAGTAAATCCCTCAAAAGCGTCTCCCATTATTGGAGGCAGAGATGTTTGTTGAAGCACTTAGAAGCATGTTGATAGTTTAAAAAAAAAAAAACCTCACTCAAATCCCATCAAGCGCACACTTTCTCAGTGTAAAGCTACAGAAGTGAGGGGGTTGGGTGAGGATTAGAGTGGAGCTGGAATATTAGATGACTAGATGATTGGGGGGGGAAAAGCTTTAGGGTGAACTAGTTTTGCACTTGTGCACAACAGAAAGGACAGCTTTTGAGGAGTAGTTTCAGATCTAGGTTACTGTTCACATGACAAGTACAAGCTGGAGATTATGGCTTCAAGCAAACAATGCTAGGCTGAAGCACCTTGAAGATAGATATCATGTTTAACCAGTTGTACTTTACTCTACTCTGCCACTCTAGCGCCACCTGTCCGTAGAGTCCTCGAAAAACTGTATTTTACCTCCCTGTGTCTCTTAAATGGTTTTAGTAAAATGGCAATGGGTTAATATTTGATGTTGCTGACTTAAGCTTTGGAAATGGCCATTTTGCAACTTGACATTTCATTTTATGATACGGGCCTCTTTATCCTGTGAACAACCTCTTTCCTCTCCCTCCATGACATTTTCTGCTTTTATCACTAACTACAAATTAAACCTGCTCACCCTTTGCACCTGGCCCTTTTCTCTTTTTTAGTTTTACCTTTTCACAACAAGCACTTGAAGCTAGATATGGGCGTACATGCATAATGTATGGTAGACCCGCATTTAAGACCACAAAGTATGACTGCAGCCTTGTCTGATACAGTTCGCAGCTCACTGCAGCTGAAGGCAAAACAGTTAATTGAGAATCTCAGTGTTGTGTGCTTTTCATGGAAAGCGTTTTTTATGTTAACATGCTAATTTGTACTTTTGTCTTTAGGCAGACAAGCGGAAATCTTGAACATGTTCTTTGCAGTTAAAATACATCTTCTCTACACAGCTCAAGGAAAACTACAAGAAAGATCCACTCCTTGAAAAATACCACACTAAGTCTGTGGTCTCTGCTTTCAGGTAATGTGAGATCTTGATTTCTAGTTTTTCTATTGTGCTGAACAGATTGCATTTATTAAAATAGCCAAAATCAGGGTTAGATGAGGTCTGCTGATCATGTGTGTGTAGCAGTGTACTGTAGTGGGTTGTGAAGTTCTTCTGTAGGAAATCACAAGGAGTTGGCTTTTTGTTTATTTACAGTAATCCAAATCACCCATGTTCCACTAATCTTTGCTTCTTCTTGAATGTTGAAGCTTGTTACTGAAGGGTGTCTTTATGCTCTTCCTTCACACAATCCATCCATTTCTCTGTTATCCCTGCTTACACCAGTGAGGGTGTGATAGCCTACTATTGGTCCCAGTTTGATATTCCAGTCGAAGACCTGGAGGTCGTGCCGGAGTTCTCAGAAGAGCGGGTGTTGGAATCATTGGAGACTGGCCTAAAGGAGCAGCGCAGCATGCGGAGCGGCAGTGATATCAAGATCAGTGAGGTCACTGCCTCATGTAAGTACCACCAGGGCCAAGGGGGAGGGGCTTCACACCAAGGGGCCAAAAGATGGGGACAAGGAGTTTGCTGCTGGCTTCAGAATATGACATTTGACAATCAGCAAAATGAAGCTCTGTGAATACAGATCTAAATAAGGCAATTGTCATCTCCTATCAGCATTGGTATTCTGTATACTTTCTATTTGTATTAAAGGAGCTTCCTCTGAGTTGTGCTGATAGGATGATAACAGATAAACCAGACCTCTCTGCTTGTGCTGCATCTGAGATTGCACATTTGATGCTGTTTGGATCCTCTAATGGTATTAGCTGGGCTCTGGCCTGGCTTGAGACGGCCATTTTTCTTCCTTCTGTCCTCTCAGCATTCACATTGCATTTGTCCACATCCTGGCCACCTGCCAAGCGCTGGCCCTGTGACTCAGTGGTTTTGGTCCCTTTTAAAATGATTTCTGTGGTTATAATTTGATGTTGCTGTCCCAGATAGTTAGACAGAGATGTATGGGATGCTGCTGTAGGGCAAGGTGAGATGGAGCAGAAAGAGCTTCACACCATCACCAGTTCCCTTAGCCGCAGGGAAATTGAACAGAAAATGTGCAACCCACATATTTTAGGCTCATGCATCAAATCTTATAAGCTTCCTAACATTAGCGATCCATTCTTACCTTTCTGTCACCCCCCCCCTCCCTCCCTCACTGTCTCCAGTCACAGATCCTCGCATGGCCAGGAACCCCAGAGCCAGTGAGTACAGTGTGTCCCATTTCAATCACTAGTAGTTGTAATTTTCCAGCTGGCTAGATGCTCACCCTCTTGCCAGTCTGTAACGAATGGCTGGCCTGTACTGTACATGTGCTGCTCTTGTCAGAGGTTGAGAACCCGATATCAGTCCGGAGGAAGTCAGTCACTATGCTGACACATTTCTTTGACACTGTCTGCGGATTTATTACCGTGGGATGATTAGAGTACATTACATTACCATAGTAGCTCTGCTATCCTTGCATGAATCTGTGATCTATAACATGAAGGATGGAAGAACTTGTGATTTACATATTATTCAAATGTGTCATTTGTAATGCAGTCATTCATATGCATAATTAAAAAATGATTGCAAGGAAAATCATAAAAGACGCAACCTTTACAGTTAATATTTTAAAGAAAACAGTTAAAATAAGCAGAAAAAGATATAGAACATGATGATCAGATTTAAATTTCTGCTTTTGCCAAGTTACTCATCTATGCTCACTGTATGATATAACCAATGCTGTTTTTCCCCAGACGAGTGTTTCTACCGTCTGGAGGCTGAAGAAAAGGCAAAAAGATTTTCGTCACCAGGGTACCCTAAAGGCTACTCGCCCAAGTCTCGGTGTCAGTGGCAGATCCGTGCTCCAGAGGACAAAGCCATATTTGTCTCTTTCCCTTTTTTCCACATCGAGGATGACTGCTCTGATGATTTTGTCTCCATCTTTGACTCTTTGAGTCCAGATGATTCTCAGGCCATCACAGAGTAAGTCAGGGCTGTGAATTTCCACCCAGTTTGGGAGACATGTTAGTCATGGCACAAGACGCACTGATGCTTTTATGAAATACAATCTTTATGGATGGATCATGGTTTTACTATCGTACTACTTACTTGCGTGCGGTATGTCGTGCAGTATTACTTGCACTAATGCATCTCCTTTGAGACCAGTAAATTCATTCATTTTTGCTTCCACAGTGACAAAAATCATATTCTCATTTTGCCTTGAACCTTGGTAGCAGGGTTTGTTTAATAAGGCTCAAACAACATTTGTCTCATTTATTTAGCTTTGACGATCAGAGAGAGGGGAAATGTAGTTCTGCATGATTCCCAGAGGACAACCACTAGGAATCACTTGACTGCAATGTTGCAGAGGGATTTAGGAGTCAAAGCTCATTTGATGTGGGTGAAAAACATGTTCCACTTCATACCATTTCCCTGGATTTGTGATTACAGCTTTCTTTTTTTTTTTTTTTTTGGCACTGAAGCCTTTACGCTGTATGCATCATATTTTATTGTTAACTTCTGAGACCTCGGTGAGATTGAGTTGGCTCAAAAAGACCTCTGCTTTCAAAATTTGTGAAGGGTGCCAACCTGAATCCTGCTGCACCATTGTGTGTAATTGCACTTTGTCTATGGGGGAGGGTTATGATTCTGAACTACAGCCTCCTGAATGAAACGCCAGTTGTAGCTGCAGGCAATTTCAAACTCGGAAACCATTGCCAAACAAATATGCGTTACCAAGAGATGCATACATTTTTTTTTTTATAAAGCTATTGAGCGATCAGCTTTATCCAAGGTGACATGAGGTTTATGAGAGCCATAATACAATACTCTATAATGACATTATTCTACAAGAGGTGGATGTATTACTGCTCTTGCAGCGTCATTTACACCTGCCGCCAGCAGTGTTGGAACTTTTTGCTAATGTAACTAATGTTTGACTTTGAAACTCTGCTGAAACAATTTCTATCTAGTGCTGGCACATCTCTCCTTATTTATCTCTTTCTCTACCTCTGCTTATATATTGATTTATTTTCAAATTTGTTTGCTGAATTGATGTTTTACTGCTTCTGACGAAAAAGAATTTTAGCTGTATTTGAGTTCCCTCAGGAAGAGCAAAACTCTGTTCAGTAAATGCATCAGACGTTCAGCTCATGCTTTATGGTTGTATTTACTTCAGTTTGTTGCAAACACCTCTTTCTTTGTGTACCATCTTGCTTAACTACTCGTCCTTTTCTTGCAGGAAGTGTGGTCAGAGACCCCCCTCCAACCCTCTGGAGGTCACATCATCCGGCAACATCATGCTGATTAATTTCATTACTGATTCTAATGTCCAGAAGCCTGGCTTTGAAGCAGAGTATACTGCCATCCCCAGGTCTAGAGGTAATTAAGGCATTCATGGCACTAACCATCATTTTCTACGTTAGTTTACCTTGATTTGTTTAGTTCTGTTTATACTTGAACCCATTAATGACTTATAATATGTCATGCTTGAATGTAAATATATGATGTGTTCTTTTCAGTTAAAAGCTGTGGTGGTGTCCTCTCTGAAAACCAAGGGGTCTTCACCTCCCCACTTCACCCCAGCTTCTATCCTCCTGCAGTGGACTGCAAGTGGACCATCAAGGTTTGCAACATTGCTCCTCTCCCAGGGCCCCCTCCTCTACCTGAAACCCCCCCACCCACCTCCTCCTCCTTCTCCATCCTTAGCCTGCCACGAGAGGAATGCTGAGGCAGCACTATAGAAGCCAAGCTGTTCAGTACCTCTTCTATCTTCATCTGTCAGACCGCTGTTGCTGCCGCAGCTCTAGCTGAACCGCAGTGCTTTGTGTGTTGGTTTTGTTTGCTGGTGTGTGTGAGTGCGTGTCGCTGTGCATGTGTGCACCCACAGCCTGTTTGGGTGTGTTGCGAACTTGTCGTCTTGCATTTACATGGGATACAGATGCATGTCTTGGTCTGTAGGTGGAGGAGTGATATGCATGGTAAGTAAGGTTGTTATGAACCAATCGGCTCTTCCTCTGTGTTGTAGGTCCCTGCTGGCAATAAGGTGCGTGTGAAGTTCACCATGTTCCGCATGAAAGAGCCTGGGGTGGACCTCCGTGTGTGTCACAAAGACTATGTGGAGCTTATGGGCACAAAGTAAGACTTAAACTCATTTAACTGAAAAATGCTTCCCGAAACCGTCTGTTGTTAACATCCATCACAGTTTACAGACTGACTTCTTGGTTCAACTTTGACCCACTGTACTTGTAGTATTTGTGCGTGCACACAGTTTTCCTGTGCAATTTAAGTTACTCTCACTTGCAGTTTTACTTCCAAATAAAACTAAACTAAACTATTGCTTTGTTTACATGTTGTCTGACTGCTCGTGTTTCCTGCCCTTTTGGACATATTTGTAGTGATATTGCCCTTTACTCTAATGTTGGCATTACTTCAGTAAGCATATTGTCGTCATAACTGCAAAAATGAAAACCATAAACCTGAATTTTCATTTGAACATTGTTCTGCAGGTATTGTGGAGAAATGTCGTCTTTGGATCTGACCAGCAGCACCAACATCCTAGATGTGAGCTTCCACTCTGACGAGTCCTACACTGACAAAGGCTTCAGTGCCACCTACAGCGCTTACGATCCCAAAAACCGTGAGTTAAAAGTCTGTTTCACACCCATGTTTATGCGACACTTGGCTAGTTGGGTGGAATGTTGTGTCGTGACTGTGACACTCATAGCCTGCCATTAACAGAGGGAGTAACTGTGTTGTCAGAGAGACTATGAGACGGCAGCTGACTGACAGTCAAATGAGCTGTTTAGTGATGGAGGCTCAGAAACTGCAGCAGTGAAACTCAAGAGCTAGACTGATCATTAGAGAGCTTGTTTATTTGGTCCATTTTATTTGCCACTGTCAGTCAGGAGCACACCACTTTCAATACCCTCCGCTCTTTATGTTGTCTCCCAGTTTGACCAAAATGGATTTATAATTGCTCTGATCAACAGGGACAAGCATTGGCAACATGATGGATGTTGCGAACATACACTGTCACTCCCTCTCGGTCAATTTATCATCTTCTTCTTCTTTTCTCTGTTTTTGTGACCAGCTTGCCCCAACAAGTTTGCCTGCGCCTCTGGCATGTGCATCGAGAATGCATTGCATTGTGATGGCTGGAACGACTGCGGTGATATGAGTGACGAGATGGAGTGCAGTAAGTTCCCCCTCGACCCAACTGCACTTCTTCTGTCTCCCCCCCTCCACCTCATTTCTTATCCACTCCCCTATATCCTCCTCTCAGTCCCTTAAAGGAATAGTTGCGCATTTTGGCAAATACTCCTAATTGCGAGAGGTGAATTATGTGAAGATCAATACCACTCTCATAACTGCCTGTTAAATTTACAGTAAGGCTTCGGACAGCAGCCAGTTAGCTTAGTATGAAGGCTAGAAACGGGAGGAAATGACTAGTCTGGCTCTGTCCAAAGGTAACAAAATCTAAAGAGTAAAAACGATGAGGTGTCGTTTTATGGCGGCTACATCTGTATACAAGTCTATTGTTTGGCTGGGCTCGGTGATTTCCTGGAGTCTTGTCATTATTGTGAGGTTGCCAGGCTCCAGGAAGTTACTCACGGCAAACGGCCAAGATATAGTCTCGTACACAATCCCCCGTAAAAACCACAACCTTGTTTTCACACTTTAGGTCTAGTACAAATTAAGTAAACTAGATAGGATGTGTTAATTATTGAGATTGTGTCAAGCAAGGCTAGCTGTTTTCAGTCTGTGTGCTAAGCTAACTGGCTGCTGGTGGTAGCCTCATATTTATTATCCTACAAACTTTAGAGTGGTATTGATCTTCTCATTTAACTCTTGGCATGAAAGCGAAAACGCATATTTTCCCAAATATCTGACTATTTCTTTAAGGCTCCAACTATTCCCTTTCTCTATTTATCTTTTGATCGACTGGTTAAATTATATCCAGTGATTTGCGTTGGTGAATATGCCTTTTTCAAATCACTCATGTACATCTTCCTCAGTTGCACTGTTTAATACAAGACATTTCTATTACCCCAGAGTGTGACAAAGATCAGTATTCATGTGACAATGGCATGTGTAAACCAAATCTCTGGGTGTGCGATCGCGTCAACGACTGCGGCGATGGGAGCGATGAGAAAAGCTGCAGTAAGTATTGCTAAGGCACTCAAACCCTATCTAATGCTATGCTAATTGTGCTAACATTAAAGGTACATGACTACTAATGCTCTGGTCACTGACTTCTGGGCAGTGTGAAGTCATTATTTTATCGGTAAAGGAATTTGTTTGAAGCTTTTGCCCAATTTGCTCAGCATCCCTCCAGACGCGTAATCATGTGTTATGCACGCAAGACGAATGGAGACAGATGCTAATGTCCACTGTAGCTGCACTGCTAATATCCTTCTGAAACATATTGGCTTGTCTTCTCCTCAATCAAGTTTTCACGATTATTTCATTGTGATTTCCTCATCAGGTTGTGGGGATAATGAGTGGCGCTGTGGTGATGGGCTTTGTATGCCTCAGGATGTTGTGTGTGATAAGAAGATGGACTGTGAAGATGGAAGCGACGAGGCCTCTTGTAAAACCTGTAAGTGGCTGCATTTATTCGCTTCCCAGCCAGTCCGGCATTAAAGCAAAGAAAAACGAACCCACATGATTCATAAGTATGTTACACAAACCATTAAGCAATTAACCTTCGTCAGTTAAGTTTTAGAATTTTACAAAGATGATGCACTGAAGATTCAAAGTATTTTTCACGTTATTTGAGCACTCTCTCATTTTCCCCTACTCTTCACTTAACTCTTTATCAATTTCCCTTTCGCTCACTCACTCGGTCAAACACCTACACACCTACACACCTACACACCTACACACACCTACACACACGCACGCACACACACACACACACACACACACACACACACACACACACACACACACACACACACACACACAGAAGACTCCCTTGCATTTCCTTTTGATTTTCACTTCTGTGAATAAAGGGGGATATTAGACCTCAACCCCAATCAAGGCAATCTGCTCCTCAATCACAATGCATTGTGCATTCAAGCGTCACTTTGAAGCTTCGCTGATTGCTAAGTTTAACCAGTAAAATACTATGCAATGCACTAAAGCTTTGATTGAAATACGCTATGTGTTTTGATTTTGGGACCTGTTTCCACCCCTTTGTAGCTCCGGGCATCTGCTCTGACTACAGCTTCAAGTGTAAGAACACAGATTGTGTCAACAAGGTGAATGCCGAATGCGACCGTGTTAACGACTGCTCTGATAACTCCGATGAGGCCAAATGTGGTAAAGTATTTTGGAAAAATTTAGCATTTTTACAATTTTAAAACAGCTGCAAGTGGATCTAATCTCTTCAATGTCATTCAAAATAGATTATAGAAGAGCTCATTTGAGCTGCGCGTTGGGCTGTCTGTTAGAAAAGAGCCTCCGGCCTTGACTGATTTATTTATTTCATTCGTCTTTGAAAGCAGCTCCTGTCATTTCTGAAGTTTTTGTTTTTTCCTCCATTTAAGCCTCAGGGTGTGTCTGTGTTTTTTTTTTTTTTTTTTTTTTTTTTTTTTTTTTTTTTTTTTTTTTTTGTTTTTTTGTTTTTTTGATCAGCTAATATGCCAGTGTGCCTTATTAGGATTCCAAAGAGTCATACTAGCATTCACAGCCAAGTCCGGCCTAATGAGAGCTTCCAGTCAATTTAATCTTCCCCTCTGATCAAGCATGCCAGTCTCGCCTAGTATTTTGCACTCACCATCCAACGCCCTTCCTTCCTCATAATATTCACTGTTTACATGTCAGATTGTGGCACCAGGCCCTATAAGCTGAACCGCATTGTGGGAGGGCAGAACGCTGAGACGGGGGAGTGGCCCTGGCAGGTCAGCCTTCACTTCCTGACCTATGGACATGTTTGTGGTGCCTCAGTCATATCTGCGAAGTGGCTCCTTTCGGCCTCCCACTGCTTTGTCACCAACAGCCCACAGTGAGTCACATTTTACATCCATAGCACGCATACACATGTACAGAGTAGAACTGCACTATCTAGCTGTCTGTCTGTATGTATAGATATGTATGTAACAGATTCCCTTTCATATATTTTAGTGTAAAACTGTTGTTATTGCCCTTTTAGATTTTATTATTCATCACAACATTTTTATTACATTTCGTTATGCAATATTTTCAGACTTATTCTGCTGGAAAAAAAGAACTGTGCACAACAGAGGACCATTTATATACAAATTGCAAAGTCTGAAAATTAGCCCCATATGATAGTTAATTTAGAAAAAACATTGGGGGGGTGGGGGGGTACATGAAAGCATGGAGCTGTATTCATCAGAGCCCTGTAGGTGGAGCACTAACCATGCTGTTCGACCTGAGCCACATCTATTTTTGTTGAGAAGGGAATGTGTTCATTTTCACCCATTTACAGTTGGTGTTGATTATAAAAAGAAATATATCGAATTATATTTAATTTGCAAGCATTTTCTTTACGGTCATATATCATCACAAGTATTATATTCATTTTGAATATTTTTAAACTATACTATTATGAAAATGTAATCCAATACAATCTAATCAAATACTACCTTTTGTAATGCTTTTGTTGAGACTCTTGGAGAGGATGTTGGATTGCTTCATGTTGAAAGCGGTTCTTATCATTTTGTCTCAACAAAAACTGAAACCTTACACTAGCATCGGTTGAAGGGCTGTTGTGTTGACTTGTATTAGGTTGTACACATGTTCGTGATGTTATATGCTGCCGCGTGTACAGTAACCTTTGCCCCATGATGCAACCACAGAAACCATGTACCATCCAACTGGCAAAGCTACAGTGGCATGCAGGACCAGTACAAGCAGGATGGCGTACAGCGCAGAGCAGTGAAGACGATCATCTCCCACCCGGATTACAACCCGATGACCTTTGACTATGATGTTGCACTGCTGGAGCTCAGCGAACCGCTGGAGTTCACCAACACCATCCGACCCATCTGCCTACCCGCTCCCTCCCACATCTTCCCTGCAGGCATGGCCTGTTGGGTCACAGGCTGGGGCGCGCAAAGAGAAGGAGGTATTATGCATGAACTGGTGATTTTGGGTTGACCCGTCGTTATTTATTTATTTTTTTTATTGTTGGTTTCACTGTAACTCATTATTATGCTAATTCTGAATATTTCTGCTGTTATTCCTCGATTATGTGTGACCCACTCTACAGTTGTAATTTTCCTTTTGGCATATCTAACTCGCATCAAAATTAAGACATCCCACTCCTCCCCCATCCTCACAATGAGCTATTCATCTCTGTCCTTCATCTTCCTCCCTTGCCCGCTTCCTTCTTCTTCCCTTCATCTCTTTCTCATTTTATCCTTTATTCTTCCTCTCTTTAATGTCCCACCCATTTCTTTATCTTTCCCATCATGACATACTTCTTCTCTTCAGCTCAACCCTCCCTCCCTTTTCTCTCATCTTTTTCAAATCTGCTCTATTGCATTACGCCTTCTTCCATATCCATATATCAAGACAGATGTCGGCTCTCCTGGGAAGCCTCTTAAACCTTCATTAGCTAACTCTATTCCAGCCCATTAACACCTTTGATGTTAATGATGAACACAGAGGTCACATGTCCCCTTTGTCCTGCTCTTGCAGCTGCAAAGGCACAGCTGCTGCAGAAGGCAATGGTGAAAATCATCAATGACACAGTATGTAACCTAGTCACGGAGGGCCAACTCACCTCCAGGATGCTCTGCAGTGGATTCTTGACTGGAGGAGTTGACGCATGCCAGGTGAGACCGAGCAACACGTTCTCCAGAATAGAATAAAAGGACAAAGGGTTGATACAGATGGGTTTTCGCACTTGTATAATTATCACGCTCTCACATCCAAACCCAATTTATAACCGCCCTCCCCATACTATCCTCACCAGGGAGACTCTGGAGGCCCCCTGGTGTGTTTCGAGGAGAGTGGGAAGTGGTTCCAGGCCGGCATTGTGAGCTGGGGTGAGGGCTGCGCTCGTCGGAACAAGCCTGGTGTCTACTCACGCGTCACCAAGCTGGTAGACTGGATAAAGACAGAGACAGGGATTTGATGATGTCGGTAGGAACAGGGAGGGTTGCTGAGCGGGGATCAACAGCATAGTGCTAAAAATATTGGAGACGGAACATTTGAGTCTAATTCAGGACAAGTCTCTCCAAGATGTATTCATTGAGCAGCAGACTGAGGATACTGTTGCACAGATTCAACCACTCGCATGAATGACTTAAAGCACTTTATTTGGTTACCAACTCCCAGTTTCCCACTCCTCCCACACACTGAACATTTTACAGTTTTTCAAAAAGGTAAATTGTAAACGGGTGAGATGCCTTCATCCTCTTGGGCAGAGTGAATGTTGCACTTTGCCAGTGTGCTCATGCTGTAGATGGCTGTGAATTTAGGGTTTTATTGGTAGTATAAGTATTTTAAAGAACTGTAATTCTCGTTTTAGCCATGGACTGTATATAAAAAGAGGGATGTAGTCACCGGGATGTCACCTATTGGTTTGTGGACTGCCGTTTTGAAGTCTGGAGTTTGGCATTTTGGTCGTCACCATCTTGGTTTTTGGCGGTCGCCATCTTTGCGTTTTGCAACGTGACATGAGCGGGTGAAGCTAAGTACAACCAAATGCTGAATATGTCATTTTGGCGACCAAAAATCGATCAAATTAACTTTCATGAACTGAAAACACACTGTGAAAGGGATAAAGTTATAAGACAAAAACACTGACAAGTCTCAGACTGGACAGCACCGAGGTAGAGACCTGTCAATCAAAAGGTAGCCACCCCTAAAACATAACCTGTTTTAACCTGTTCGCCACAAAACACTCCTACATTACCACTGACCATTTTCAGCATAGAAGCATAGCATAGGTTTTCAGATTGATTAAAGCATTTTATCTGCCGGACAGCCATTAGTCTCAGATTTTATTAGTATTGTATAAACATGAACTTTTAGAGACATCAGCATTACCGTAATAGAAGTTAAGATAAAAAACCTCAACCTGTTGTTCAAATCCATGCAGGGACATTTTTATACCATACTAAAATCAATGAAAGACAGAAGTATAATCAATCTAATAGCTCACAACAGTAATTTTAAGTATACCAAATTTGTAGTTTGTGGGCTAAAACAGGCACTGACATGGAAATACGGAATTGACCCTGAAGTTGTTTTAAGTTGTTGTTGATCTGAACTAAATCAGTGTTTCTATTACATACTGACTTAGGCTCACTGGCCTTGCCTGGTCTGTGAATGAGTTGCCAAAATGGGATATGCAATGAGTTCTTATCCCTATGAGAGTTTCCTCTCTTTGGTAATGACCAACTCGGTCAACTTTTAAATCTAAGATTTGACTGGATGATTTATTTTACTCTGTGTGCCTTCATCTCTGACTTATACTGGAAATATTGTATCCTGGATAAGCAAACCAAAGATTTGCAAAAATGTTATTTATTGAAGGGGAGAAATTTGTTGAGGATAATGCTCAGTGGCCCTCTTATTAATTCCATGGAGCTTTACAGTCAAACTATACAAGCGTAAATATGTATTTTTCATAAATTAGGGAGAAGCCACAACTTTTAGATGGAAGATATTTTCATGAGCATTGTACAGTGTGATTTGGGATATGGACATATTTTATAATCTGTCTTTATATGTTTTAATATGAAAGAGTTGTAGTAATAAAGATCTTTTATCTAACTCTGCAGTGCCTAATTGCATTACCTGTGTCATTTGTCTTTGGCGAGGTCTCATTTTGTATTATGTTGTGCATAATAAATGCATGTCTTGTGAGACCTTGTCCCCTCTCACAGTAGTATTGTAATGAGCATGTTACTCTCCTCCCCGTTGTGAGCAGCATGCCTACCTGGGGAACAGAGGTGACAAGCTCATATTGTCAAATAATACCTGCCTTTGTCACAGCTCTATCCTATTAACCTACAAGATGGGCACGTTGACTTCGGGAGATGCACACACATACAGTGGGGTTCCACTATCTCATCTGTCTTCATTAAAAGCAACGCACCACTGGGGGAATAGGAAAATCAACATAGACAGTGCTGCTATGTATTCATCATTGTTGCTACATGGGAAGCTTTGTTTGTTGATGTTCCCCATGCCCAATGAAGCTACGAACCAGGTTGATTAAGTCTCAGAATTCACACAAGCCAGTTCTTTATCGGAAATGGTTTTATTTAAATATAAATATGTGTACAAAGGTACAAGCAACGATAGCTCATTTTTAGCAAATAAAATTCTTAATACATTATTAAAAGAATGAACAAACAAATGGCAATTAGTTGTGTTCCAAAAAAGAAAAAGCATAGTAACTGCATTCAGTGATTGATGAACAACGTAGAGAAGAAAATATGTTGACCCAAATAAATCCAAGATAGATACATATGTATATAAAGATACAATAGAGCAGCTTACACGCTGTACATTAAGGCTTATATAAAATATAAAAATAAAGACAAGCGATGATGTTTGCCTCCTCACTTTAGGTGACATTTGCTCTCATCAGGCTGCCTGGTAACAGCTTTTTAGACAAATGGCAGTACAGGCATACTGAAACATCCAGGAAGTGGAATGCAACTGGGCCAGGTGCAGAAACCAATGTCTCAAACATGAAATGGACATGAATAAAAACGCTGAAGATTTTCACTAGACACATCATTTGCATGCAACAGAGAGAAAGTATGGGCTCCGCCATTTGTACAGATACTTAGTGTTTCAGGGTAGTACTGTTTCTTGTAAACATATTGAGACAATTTGATTGAGTGGTAAAACTTGAGCGTATGGTCCATATTGGGACTGCCTTACACGTCTTTCCCCACCTGAGCCTGCTGAAGATGACGCTGCATTCAAGTTTTTTTTCAAGTTCAAGATTGCCACCATTTTCCAAACCACCACTTTTGATTGTTCTGGTAATAGCCTCCTCTTCATTTTACAATCAGAAAACAGTACCAGGGGTGGGACAGCAGTATTCAGCCCCCGTTTTCCCCTATACAATTATCACCATCTTTGGGTTTTCATGGCTTTACCTTGTCCATCTTGGTACAACACACAGTTAACAAGTAGCCATCCATTACAACGACAGCTAAAATTCACATTCTCTTCATATCTCCTTCTCTTGTCCACGGACAAGCAACACTGCTAAGTCCAACACCTTAGGGTTATCGGAAGAAGCTCCAGGAATACAGCTCAGGCCAGGAGTATTCCGCCACTGATTAAACTCTTCATACAGTACAGTGCCTGTAGCACTTGTTGGTCAGTAGAGCTAGCCTGTTGTGCAGAATAGTTAGTCTGTCTCTGTGGATAGCTCGGTCTTTTGTGGATGATAGAGACACAAATGTGCTTAGAATTCCTTTCGCATGCCAACAAAACACCAAATGACAGACGAACAGTAGGTTGTTCATGTTTCTTTTTTTTTTCCTGAAATATATCTTGGCTTGTAATATCTTTCAAAGTATTTTCGAGGTCTTGTTTAACATTTAGTGTTGACACAAAGTAAACTCTGAAAGGCAGGTAAACAGCTACCCCAGTCATTTTGGCCACCCAAATTCAGGAGATGCATTTGATTTATTTTCTAGTTGGTGCTGGCAAAGAGACAGAATATCTCCACAGGTTTGGGTGGTCATCATGTAGAGATAACCTGGTGAGGTATCGCACTGTAATCAAAGGTTTGACTTGAACGTCACAATCTGCTGAATTCTCCAGCTCAGGAGCTCCACAGATCCCGCCATCCATCACAACAAATAAAGGTTGGTTATCCTATAACCCCCATAAATCACATGGCTCCCTCCAAATACTGTCCAAACATGTCCTTGAAGGACCGTCTGAGTAAGGTAAGTCTCTGTTCATGTTAGTCCAGCCACGTGTATGTGGAGGTGACAATGGTTATCTGCTACTGTACGCTCCTTTTTTTTTTTTTTTTTTCTCAATTCTTTTGTCCAGTCAGACATGCGTCTGCATACGTTGTGAAGGCCGGCCATAGTCAGACTGCTGGGAGGATACTTGTGAGGAGGCATAAGAGAAGCGAGACGAGCTGGACACCTTGCTGGCCTGATCTGATTGGTCATACGCATCCACCTTCTCATAGGAAGCGGGCTTAACGTAGCTGGTGAAGGCGCGACCATAGGTGGCAGGTAGGTATGCAGAGCCACTGTAGAGGGGATCAGAGGGATAAATGCTGGCTGGCTGGGCGGGCTGCTGTTGCTGGGCAGCTTGTTGCTGTTCATATGCAGTTCTGCCTGCTGTGGTGGTTGCGTATCGGTGGGAGAAGTCATAGACACGAGGCTGGGTGCCTTGCTGACCATACATGGGGCTGGGGGAGGGCAACTGCGATGGAGTGTAGACTGGCCGAGTGTTGGGCACGTATTCAGAGAAGCCACTGCTGCGGATATTGCGGTCTTCATGGCCACGGACATTGTAGTAGCCATTGGTGGGGTCCTGTGATAAGAAAAGAAAAATGAACATAGTTCAGCATTGTGTATAATGGATTAAAGTAATGCATTCTAGCTAAACTGAGTGTTTCTTCAGGTATGTTTTTTTTTTTTTTAGTTTTACCTTGATGTCCGATCTCTCATCCTCCTCCTCTTCCAGGAGGTCGCTGTGTTCTGTGCGCGATGTCCCAGGAGACTCGCTGCTGTTCGGTGCCTGAGGGAAGACCAAGCACATTTGAAGAATTACTCGGATGAGCAAGACCTCACTTGAGTAAGAACAAAACAAAGTCTGAGCATTACATTACAGTGTTAATGTGAATTTTCCCAAACCATCAACAAAGATATCTACATGGCATACAAAGACGGTGCTCAAAGAAATTCACCATGGGCTCTTTGACATCCTCCTCATCATCATTGCCACGTGTAGCGTTGTGATCACTATGAACAATCTGAACTCTGATGTCACTTTTGGAAAGACGAGTGCACCTTTTACCTGTAGGGATTAAAAGGAAGAAAAGATTTACTTGACATTACCAGGCAGACTTGAACATCAAATTCTATTGAATCACAGGTGAAACGGCTCAAAAACTGAACAGAAACTGTTCAATTTCTGGCTCACAAATGAAAAGGACTTTAATCTGTTTGATTTGAAGAATTGGCTGTTGACCCTCTCGCCCATACTAACCGTTGAGCTCACCTTTGCCCGTGTGCCTGCAGCAGAGGGAGACCAGAGTGATGACACAGATGAGCAGGACACAGCCTCCACCTACCGCTCCACCAACAATTATCAGCATAGGCAGGGCTTCTGCAACAAGAACAGTAATGGAAGGAAAGTGTGGCGTAGCGGGTGGGGGTAGATGGTTGTCAAGAGAAGTAGAGGGATGAGCGATAGCAGAACATAAGTGTCACTGTCAAGAACGTGCAGATCAGAGCAAAAGAAAGAAAGAGATCCATTCATTTGTCTTGCTAATCCCAGAAACGTCAGCGCCTATATAAATTCATCTGCTGTAAGCCCCGGCCTGCTCACAGCTAGCATATGCTCATGCGGGCAATCCGGCATCCCACAGTCTGCCTATTGTCTCTAATCTCTCTAAAAGAAGGGTAACAAGGCCTGACATGCAATGAAGCAACAGACAGTAATCTAATTAGAGATTCCAGGAGATACCGCTGCCCATTTCTCTGGAGACCCCACTCTGCTACGTTGATTTAGATTACTGGCGAGGACCTTATTTTTGGTGTCTGCTGCAACAAAGGCTTCCACAAGCAGCAGTGTAGTAGTTCTACTGCCTTATTTTAAGATCACTTAAAGCGACTGCAGCCTAAGATGCTGAATTTGGCATTGAGACAGAGATAGAGGATATGAGTCCAAACGCATGTAGCTTCCTCTAATCGACTTTTGTCCCCGATCAATATCTCTGTTATGGGGCAAACATATTCATTAAAGGAACCATCTGCTGATTAAATCATATTGATTAGAAGAGTATACTGTAATTAAGATAAGCACAAGACAGGAGCGCTGCTTTTCCCTAATCTTGCCTCCTTCACAGCAAGGATTGAGAGTATCATTTTAACTCTGGTGGGGATTAATAATCCTGTTTGTGTGTACCTTGCTCCTTCAGTGTTACCAGGGCGGTGCCAGTGCCAAAGCGGTTCCAAGCGGTGCAGTTGTAGCGCAGCTGGAAATCCTGTGCCAGAGTCTCGGACAGCACCAGGGAAGACAGGACACCATGGTCGCTGGTTACTGTCTGTACTGAGTAACGACCGGAGGAACCAGAGGACAGGCTCATGTCTCCAAAGGTCCACACCTGTTGAGAGGAGCAGGGAAAAAGACAACAGGGAGTAAGTCACATTTCTGTAAAGAATTGCTCACTGGCGAGCTAAGCAGAGGCCTGCCTGGATGTTTATCCTTAGATTTCGGCCTGCCGCCGACTGAACACCAGTTTCTCTTTCCATCCTGCTTTCTCTCTGCCGACCTCTAAGGTGCTCCGTGGCTGACACAGCTCACAGGCTCATGTTTAAGTCGCCCCCCACATCTGCCCTGCAGGTGAGGCCTAAGAAGGGTTAGGTAGCTGCATTATGAAATAAGGCTCCTCTCTGCTGTCTCTAGTGCAAGGCCAGCAGGGCACATGTCTCTCACTCCTCCTCACACCCTAATTATCCTCCCTCAGCCCAGCGTACGTTCAGCAGTTCAACGGGGTCAGTCAGCCGAGTGATGCCTCTTGGGCCGCTAATTGAATAGGGTTTGACTGAAACCTACAGGAAGCCAGTCTCCCACAGCTCCCTGAACTCGACTGACTCCCCAGTCAATGTTGCTGCAATTACAGTTGTGAATATGTGTGTGTACGTGTTTGTCAGCGTGTGAGGTGGAGATGTGTTGGTGCAAAAGTGTGAAGGTGAGGTCAGGGGTAAGGTTGCACTGACTGATCGCTCTGATGTGGGTGTGGCTAGGAGGAACATGGAGGTTGAAAGCTCCCAAGCACAAGTGAATGGCACACAGCACAAATAACAGGGCTTACTTACAATCTTATCAGGCGGTGGGCTGCTTCCCACCCGGCACTCCAGCTTGCCCTTGGAGTGCTTGACAGCATGCTGCGTGGCGTCCACTGTGATGATCGGTGGGCCTGGTGTGAGGAAGAAAGAGACAGAGTGAGCAGAGAAATGAAAAACAAAAAGAATATTTTGAAATATTGACCAATGCCAAATTGTCAGATATCAATTTTGATGCTACTTATTCAACACATCAGTCCGAACATTACAAGCAACCGTGTATATTCTGAAAAGAAGCCACTCACCATTTACGGTTAGAGTGACATCTCTTTCTGCGACTCCAATCCGAGGTACGATGGCCTTGCAGGTGTATGTTCCAGCATCCTCCTGGGTAACAGCCTTCAGCTGCAAGGTGTTGCCGTTACTGAGCACCTAGTGAGGAATCCAGAGAGACAAGTGAGAAGTGTGTTAGAGGGAGAGAGAAGGAGCAAGAGAGAGAGAGCGCGAGGCAGTGGGGAGAAGAGGCAGACAAAGGAAACCGGGACCTCTATCCGTGACCCACTCATTGTGGAGGCAGCACAGAGATGGGCTGACCATTGTAACAAATGCTGGTGGTTTGAGTTTAATTTCATTGTGAAGAGCTTTAATCACAGCATTAAGCACTCCAGCCACCGCTGAATGAACGTGCTGCTGGGGAGATTGTTGTAATTAAACAGTGGGGACAGAACGGAGCGCACCATGGTGTGAGTGGGCCTTAGCCTTTGGAGCTGCTACACTCACTCACTCCTTAGCTCATTGATCCTGTCATTCCATCAAGCTGTGATTAATCCATTTACCCCCACTCCATCCTCCTCCCTCTCTCCCTCCCTTCCTCTCTACCTCTCTACACCCCCTCTCACTCTCTCCAATTTTTTTTATTTCAACACACTTATGGAGTAACCCAATTAATCCATTACTCGAAGCTGTTTGAGGGACAGTGGCAGTGGGTGGATTAGAAAAATGCCTGCGTTTTTCCCTCAGAGGGGCTGAAAGCGCTCACTCTTCGAGATGACAGCATCGCTTACGCCATCCTGCAGCATTCCTCACTGGAGGTGTTTTCTCCAGCACCACCTCAGAAATTGTATTAGTCGCCAGGAGAGATGCTCCTATGAGATGTCCCCACTGATAGGGTGTGCGTGCGCTGAAAGACTTTTACCAAGATGATGTAAGTGAAGGTGGAAATTTGTTCCGCCTATGAAATGGATACTCAAGTTTCTTAATGGCAGAAATGCTGCTCTGAAAGTTGTGACACTTGTTGTAATTGTGTTAGTTCGAACCACAGCTTGACTCACTGGTTGGTTGATTGATTGATTCGAGTTATGACAGCATGTCATGTCATGTGCCCTGATGATGCTGTATGAAACTGTCAGTGGACAGAGAGTTTTCTGCCAGAGGCTTTAGCCCTCAGGGAGCACGGAGAGAGGAGGTGTTGAAGATTCAGCCATAAAAAGAATGTTTGGGGGAAGTGTGTGAGGAATTCATGCCTCAAGGCCATGTGTGAATGTTTCTCTCTGGAGGGATGGTGTTGAAGCTTTACCACTAAGTTAAGGTGGTGACTAGTGTTTGTTTCCTTACCACGCTGGAGCCCTGCTTGGTCCAGGCCAGGGTCAGAGGAGGGTTTCCAGTCCATGCACAAGTAAAGGCTGCATCCATCCCTATATCCACCGTCATTGGCTTAGGCTCTGACAGCAGTCTGGGGCCAACTAGAGGGAAGCGACAAAGAGACAGCCAGTTACAATCAATAAGAGGCTGCTTTTACAACATACCTCGAGAAAAGTGCAAAATACACTGCTTAGCCAGACTGTATAGAATGTTTGTTTGTTTGTTTGTCTAAAGTTCAGCTCACATTGGACATCGACCAGGGTGCTGACATTGGTGCTGCCCACAGAGTTGGACACCTCACAGGAGACGGGGTCTGTGAAGTAAGAGTAGTCCACTGTCACCTCAAGGCTGTCCCCATTTGCCTCAGAGATGGGAACTCCTCCTTTTGACCACCTGGGACAGATGAATAATTACATTATACGGTCGCATTAGTTCAGGGAAGGTACTTAGCCATGCGTATCAAAGTGGTTATTAGCCGATTGATGGCCTGTGCCAATCACAATCAAACGCTGCCAATCAAGCAGCCCATTTAGCCCTATGAATCTACTAAGCACTTGCATGCTTGTACTCCTTCTTTCTGAATTGCATCTTTACTCCGGTTGGCATGTTAGCAGCATATAATGTCTGGAAGTAGATGCAAGATTTTGCTGTATCATCATCTCAGACTGCTGGCTCTGCATGGATGGTGGCAGGATCAGAGTGAAAAATGAAGATTAAAATGGATGGCTACCTGTATCCAGTGATTTCAGGATTGGCCGAAGCAGAGCAGATGAAGAGAACCTTAGCTCCCTCAGTCACAGTCTGAGGCTGGACTGACAGAGTCACTGAAGGAGGGTCTGTGAAGAGGGAGACCTTTATGTTACTGACACAAATTGGATTTAGTAATCGCATTGGCACCATTCACATTTTAACAGAATCAAATGTGCTTTACAGATTACTGTGCGTAGCATGCACTCTGCTACAAAGCTGCAATATTTTGGTGGTCTCTATAGGAAAGCTGAAGCCGAGACACTCACGCTGGACATTGATAGTGATCGATGTCTGTCGTCCAGCTGGGGCAGCTGGATTAAGAACCCTGCATGTGTAGGTGCGTCCAGAGTCGCTATCCTCAGGAACGATTGGAAGCATACTGACAGCCGCCTCCTTCTTTCCATCCTCAAGCAGAGTCTGTAGAGTTGCAAAACAACTGTTAGAATGCTCCTGTACGTCCGATCAACAGTTATACAAACTATGCTTTTAAAGAGAGACTTCATTACAATCGACCAGAACAGAGCATCAGCTCAATGGCACACAAGCAAGTCACTTGCCGTTTGTGACCGCACCACTTAGGAATATCTCTATGACACTGCAGGTCTTGTTTTTTCTTGTGCAAGCCGTTGAAATTGTCTTCCCGTTCTTGGCATGGCAGTTAAATCATATATTTTATGATGCAGCAGGGGGATATTGTGCTGTTCCCACATTTCTGAGAGTGTTCCCCGTCAGCGCTCCTTGTTTGTCATCATCTTTTAAATCTATTTACTGCTCACAGAAATCAATACGCCTAAGTGAGGAAAGGTGTAGATTCTGAGGATATGGCTCACTGCTCTCTCACTTTCTCCCTCTCTTCCTCATACACGCACACAAGGAAAAAAAAACTGTGATGCCTACGGTGCCTGTGTGTCTGTTTTTTTGGGTGGTGACAGTGAGGAAGGAGTGTCACACATCTTAGGAAGAGAGCAAGGCCAAGCTGAGATTTTCCCCTGGACAGCCAAATCAATGGACGCAGGCTTTCACTTCCTCAGCCAGACACAGAAAAAGCACTTTATGCTAGATCAAATCACATCACTCCCTGACACCACCCCTCACTAAGACAAAGCTTTATCTGTCCCCAGTCTCATCTCTTAATGGTGGAAATAATCTCTGTTTTTCTTAAAGCTATCTCATTAGTTAACTCTATATTGTTTTTTTCATGTATTCTTCTTTTCCCCTCCTGTGATCTCCTCCCTCCCCCCTCCAATCCTCTTCCCTCCCTTCTCACTGCAAGCTCTCGCCTCCTTGAATGTGGCGTTTAGCGTGGTCAGAGAGCATGAAAAATGTGACACTTTCCCAGCCGTGGCTGGCTTACGCTCCGGCGCATCCCCATTGTGTTTCTGCATTGTTGTGGGTTATTTCTTCTCTGCAGAAACTCTACTGTATGAAACACTCATGCCTGTCTGAGCTTTGGCATGCTCCAGTTATGCTGTAGTGTCGCTGCATTAGGGAGCAAAGGGGGGTGGAGGGGGTTAGCGAAGGCGGGGAGGCAGGCAGAGGGAGGGAGGGAGGTTAGTTAGTTAGTTAGTGAGGGAGGGAGGGGGGGTCAGGCAAGAGTGAAAATGGGAGGGGGACTGCAGAGAGAGAGCAAAGAAATTGTGCGAGAGACGGGTGGTGATAGAAAGAAAAAAACTGTGAGACCATGGAAGGAAGATGAGAAAAATAAAAAGAGAAACGAAAGAAAAATAACAGTATCATACCCTAAGAGAAAATATGTTTGATTTGAATAGCTTTGTATTCATTTCTCTGCGCTGTTACGTGTTATATTGTGTGGTTGTTAGTGTTTGAATGATAATGCTGTGTTCTCACTGTACCTTGGAATAAATTGCAGTCTCCATGACCTCTCCATCTCTGTACCAGGTGATCTCAGCAGCAGGTTTGGCTCCTGAGGCTCTGCAGGTGAGATTGTGTGGTGTGTGGGCCTTCAGACGTACAACGGGGCCACCCTCCACCACAGGATCTGAAGGAGGAACTGTAAAGCAGAACAAACATACCACTCAAAACAACAACAAAAAAACTCATTACAGCTCCGGGCCAGCACAGAGCCACAAAAAGGCCATCTTGTTATTGAGCTTGCTGTTGCTCTTAGCTCAGCATCAATATATCGCAACAGCAAAAGAGGGAAACAATATCTCCTTATGGCCATGTGTCTGTTTAACAAGGTGTAGTTTCATACAAGAGAAAAGACCAAGAACGTTTTTTATTTGGAAGAAAAACAGGCTCAACCACATTTATTTGCTTTCTTGGGACTAGCATTATTACTCTATTTGCTCTTACTGTTGCAGAGTGATGTTTCAACTGAATTGCTTATTTGTTCATTTATTTGCATGGTTTCGCTCGCACCACTGGCAAGCCAAGCGTGCCACCCCTGATGAAGGCGTCTATCTCCCCAACCAATATGAGAAGGCGTAAACATGGGGTTTGTGCTGGCCTTTCTCGCTCCCTCCACCGAACCAATTTCACTGTGTGTATCTGAATTGTCAGAGGTCCTTCCGCTACCGCAACACGGACACTAATGGAATCCGAGTGCTAGGTGATTTTAATTTCCATGCCGATTCCCCTGACTGCACTCCTGCCGTTGACTCCTTTGATTGTGCAGGATTGCTTTGGTCTCATCTGGCCACATTGATTCTCACACACACACAC
>NW_022280043.1:1463188-1468231 GCF_004355925.1 Anarrhichthys ocellatus
ACACACACACACACACACACACACACACACACACACACACACACACAGGTTTGTGCACCCCATCGCTTTTTAACACCCTTATGTCCAAACGTAAACATAAACTGCAGGTTACTAAACAATTCACCTGATTTGCCTTATATATTTATGAAATGCATATAATGTTTATGAACCAGCAGATTTGGTCTTTCAGAGTGCATTAAATGTAAAAGTGGCAGTTTCATCAACTTTGCTTGCTGCCTCTACATGGGTATCTGTATGGCTGTGTGGGCATGTGGTGAGGGCAGTGCTTTGTGCTGCTCTGTGCAGCTTTGACAGTGACACGAGACACAGGAAGGTGGGCAGATGAACGGCTTTCTGAACCTATTCGTTTAGTTGAAATGTTCCTACATGCCGCTTGTGATCGCTATCTGCTTGCCTTTCCATGACAACCCTATCTGTACCGCTTGCCAGTCTCATGAACACAGACTGCACATCTTAATAGCAACAGATGGATTCAAGGACAACAGGCTCTGCGGTGAAAGCTTTGCATTGTGTTGTGGCAAAAGCTGATTAACTAATTAATACCTCCCTCTGTAAGTTTTTTCTTATCTCTCCATAATACTTTCACACAGTTGAGTATGGATAATTGACAGGACAAATTAATAGAATGATGTTCCTTTGCATGCCACCAGATGCCAGCAGTGCTTTGCCAATTCCCATTGCCACAGGAACTGGCCCTCACCCCCGCCTCCCACCCTCCACCTCTGAACGTCTGTGTGAAGAAGTAGATCATTCACATCATGTTAATGTAAAAAACGCCTTGCCGTTGACAAATGTTGTGGCTCACTGTAAAATGTGCTAACTGTGCAGAAGCTGACTTTCAAGCGACTACTCAAGTCATTTGTGACTGCAGCAATCACATTATCCAAGACATCCACAGTCTTGATTATCGCTACTGAGAGCAGAGGGTTTCTTTTTTTCGAGATAAATCTCTTGGCTGAGCCTTGCCTGGTTTGAATTATACTTTCAGGACATGATTTAAACCAGGAAATTAGATTTACAATGAGGTTATCTTTTGAGTGGCGATAAGAGAATGTTTATGAATCGCTAATTTAACAGTATTTAGGTGCATTTTTTATTTGTCTCTGTTAAGATGTTCTTTAAATGTGATTATCTTGTGCATTGCACGTGTTGTTTGTAGATTTGCCTACACATTTCTGTGTTTTGTGATGAAGACACTCCCCTGATTGTTCCTAAGCGCTGCCAGCCTGCAGGCCTTGGCAGGAGGGCTGGCTGTGAGGATCATGCATGAGCTGTGTATCTTACCTAGTACAGTGAGCTTGGCACGATGGGAGCGCAATCCCGCCTGTGTAGCCTGACACTCATACACCGCGTCATCCTCCAACTCTGCCGAATCGATCAGCAAGCTGTGCTCGCCTGATAGCGGGTCGCCCATTAAGGAATACCGCGTCCAGCCTGCGTGAAGCCAGCCCAGAGAATAGAGTCAGAGACAAACAAACCACCCAACAACCAACACATAATGAAGGGACCAGACTTGTGCGTTGAACAAAGGAGTGAGAAACGTGGCAAGGCTCTTTAAGATGCAAATTAAAGCATGGAGCACCTCACTGAGCCAGGCATTGAGCCGTTGTGTTAGCGGAGCAGTGCGAGACTGGAAATGCAACACGTGAGAAGGCTGCTGCATGAGGAGTCTGTCCTTTAAAGACAGACACAATGAACATTGGGTGGCTAAGGTCAAGAGGAAGCCTCTCCACCTTCTCTCTAGTCTGCCACACATTTAAATGTCAGCGCATGACAAAAGCCAATTGATTATCTACCTTCCTACAAGACCCTTAAAATGCTAAACAACAAATTAAAGTTCGGTGTGTGCAGCAGTAGCCGACCTGTCTGCAGTACATTGTTCTCTAAACATTCATTTGCGTAAAACTCCAGTGGTTGACATAGAGAGAGACTTGGTTTCTAATGAGACCTGGCATTGATCGCAGTAAGACAGGCAGAGAGAGCTATAAACACACCGAAAGCAGTAGAGAGAAGAGAGAGAAATAAGAAGTCAGTGATAATACCTGGTAGGTCTCTCTCTCCACCCAGTGCCAGGCCATCTTTGGTCCATTGTACCATTCCCCGATAACCCACAATGACACAGGGTAGAGTCACCGACTGACTGGATACAACCACCTGGTCCTGGGGTTGCTGGGAGAAGTAGGCTGCTTTAGTGGCTGCTGTGAGAACAGAGAGAGGGAGCACGATGTGAATACAACATTTCTTAGAATTCATAGTTTCATGATGGTCAATTCACACAAGAATTCACAAAATAGTATAATACTATATAGGTACACAGAACACTGCTAATGGTGTTTCAGAGAATGTAATGGCTGTAGGTTTCTGCAGTGCTAGCAGAGGTGTTGCATAAGAAAAGGGAAACTTGCACTGTAAGGGGTGTGAAAAAATAAGTAAGTATGAAAGAGGGCAGACTGGTCTGCTAACTCCCTTATTTTCATGGCACTCGCTGAGAGAATATGAACAAGGACGACGTGTGAAAATATTATTTTTTTTGTTGCTTCTAAAAGGAAGAGTCAGCTGCGCCTCATAACTTATTTAAGTCTTTCTCAAGACCATATGGTTCTATGCTCGCTGACGTGAAGCAAACGCACTTCTAGGGAGGAAAATCCGCCACTCTTTCAGTGTGCTTTTTGTAAAAATGGATGTTAAACAATCAAAACTCCATTAAAGTTCCCAGGGGACCCATCCGTTTGAGCCTGCTGAAAGTCAGCAGAGACACCTGCAGCCGTTCTGCTGCTGTGGTTAAGTATGGCACACGGTCTCACTGGATTGGCTGGCCTGCCTTCACACACATGCAGAAACACGGCGTGAATACGGTTCCACGGTTCCAACTGTTTGTGCCACTATGCTAAAGATTAAGTATTAGAAACACTACTGGCAGGGGAGGATGGCAAGACTCCAGAGGTAACTAATCTGCAGGGAGAAGGTGGGAGGAGAGGGAGAGAGGCAGTTGGTTGGTTATCTAAGTGGGGTGTCTGTTTGAGTCGCCAAAGAGGACTTAAAAAAAACCTTCAGTCATTCTCCTTCTCTCCTTCTTTGTTGCTTGGTGGAGAATGGAAGGGAAGGGGGACAGAGGAAGATAAAGAGGGTTCTATTCAGGCAGTGCTAAGCCCCCCCCTGAACTGCTTCTCTTGGTGGGAGCGCTTAAACAGACAGGGTTGCCCCCCCCCCAAGCAAAGAAAGCTGCTGAAAGGAGGGCAACATACGGCGGCCAGAGACGCGCTATTGTCCCCTTGTCCCTCTCTTTTAATAGGCCTCTTCATTTCCAATCAATCCTGCTAAATGCAAGTTTAATAGCTTTTCAATAGCAGCTTTTCCCCCCAGAGGGTAGCTGGGATTTTCTCTCTCTCTCTTACCCCTTTTCTCTTTCCCCGTCTCTTCCCCCTCTTTCTCGCTTCATTCTCTCTAGTTTTCCTTTCTTTTTGAAAGGGGGGCTTCCAAGGTTGTTGGCAGTGTTTATTCCGTACTCAATTATCCACTTCATCTCGGGGTGCACCATGGGCTGAACCCTGCCCCTCGCCTCCCCTCTCTCCCTTTGCACCCTCCCGTGTCTGTCACCCGACAGCACAATTGAAGCCGCCAAACAGTGAGTTCATCAGGAACGTGAGTTCTCCATGGCTCATACCAGTGTGGTTCTCAACAACTGCCTCAAAAACCCATTTTCACATGCACCCATTCTTTCTTACTCTCCATCTGGGCCAAAAGAGATGTTAATATAGCAAAACAGAAAGAAAGACCACAAAGCAATTAGAGTTAAGTTAGTTCACCAATAACGTCTCCTGTTTCATCATTTTACCAAGCGTCTAAAAGGACTATTGAGCCGTGGGTGCAAACAGGTAGGGTGTATGTGTGTCACGCACTGTGGATCAAAGGAGGCCAATTTGAGAGCGTCAATGAGAAGTGAAACATCTTCTAGCTTAGGCTATTAGGCGTTTAGCGAAGGCTGGCATTTTCCCATCATACCTTCGAAAATGCTGTTTTTCACAGTCTGCCTGCCTGTCCCTAACATTCTGCCTTTAATGAGCTATTGAACATTTTTATATGCCTCCCCTTGCAGAGCGACTTAGGGATGTTCCTCTTTGTACTTGCAACAGGACAAACATTGACTGCAATTAAGTATCTTGCCCAGAGCATCTAAATGTTTACAATAAGCAATAATTCTCTGCATTGGTTGATTGTTTGGATGAATTACATGCACTGAATTGTTTCTCTAAACCTCACCCACATACAATTTCTCACGCTCGCATATGGCAATTAACGTCACACGCACACACACATACAAATGCAGGCGTACAAATATAGACTACAGAGTATGTGCTGTAGCGAATGTCTTCACACCATGAGAGTGATTCATTGCTATCCAGATCCCTTATTGAAAATGCTCAACAGAACATCTCGAATGGCTAATGACTCATGCCAGATTCCTTTAATTCCTCCTTGCTGAATTAGACAATTCTTTGACGGTGTATTAGCAGCTTAATTACATGAATACATTTCTGACGCGGAGAGAGGGGAGGAACAGAAGCAGACAAAGAAACAGTGGAAGAGAGGCAGTCAGAAGAAGTAGGGAGCTGTGGGTGTGAGGAGACTTGCTCTTGGTGTGCTGCAGTGCCACATACACATACAGTATATATGTGCACAAACACCGCAACACCATCGCTTTCAGTGGTTTCACCAGACTCAAAATGAGGAGCCTGTCTGTTGGCTGCAATTGAATCACAGTCGAAAAGAAGGATTTGAATCCCCCTTGAAATCCTAACATTTCTGCAGTAGATGTGAGTTTATTTACCATGTCGTCTTGAACATTGCGCAGGTAAATATGTGCAGTGTAGATTAGTTGTACCACATGCGGTGTGCTTAATGTTACTTTAAATGCAGTTCAATTTTAGTCCTCATCACAAAAAAAATGCAACATTCACTCTGTTTCTTACCTTTGCTGTGTGTGTGTGTGTGTGTGTGTGTGTGTGTGTGTGTGTGTGTGTG
>NW_022280043.1:1468241-1502783 GCF_004355925.1 Anarrhichthys ocellatus
TGTGTGTGTGTGTGTGTGTGTGTGTGTGTGTGTGTGTGTGTGTGTGTGTTCTTTTCCATTCCCCAGTAACAAGGTCAAAACACATTTGGCCTGATATATTTTAATCCGGATTTCTCAAAATGGAATATCATTTCACGCTGCTGGATGCACATGGGGCTAAGTTTGTGTGTGTGTGCATCTCTGCCCGACTGTGTGGGCTCAGTTTGTGTGTGTGTGTGTGTGCGCGTGCGTTTGTGTCTAAAAATGTGCAATGTATGTTTATGTCTGTGTGTGTGCGCCAATTTGAATGTGTGAATGAGTGTGGAGGGTGGGGCAGTGTTAATAGGGAAAGCGACATGTCAGGCACCGGAGGGCACATTTAGCAGCTACTTTGACACAGTGACTTTGCTGTCTCTGTCACATGGTTGGAGTTAAGTGCAAAACGGCCTCTCTGACTTGGACACAAACTATTAAAGAGCTTTGCGTCGACCCTGTCACTGCCTGCACTCTCTCTCCCCTTCATCTGTGCTGATAGTGATACATTCACATCAGGAAGGATCAGGAAGAGATGGACAGATGTCCGCAATGATCCGTCCACCACTGGACATCTGCCTTGATAGAATTAGTTTGAACTAGTGTGTGTGTGTGCGCGTGTGTGTGTGTGTGTGTGTGTGTGTGTGTGTGTGTGTGTGTGTGTGTAAGTGCCATCCATGATGCTAAAGACTGAGAAAGATAATGGCACTGCAGATGACCTTTAGATACAATGGGGATCTAAAACCCACTACAGTGCATTTACTACCAAGTCACCACAGTCATAATCTCTTATGCCAATTTGGTAATCTCACACCAAAAAAAAAATCTACGCCTTAAATCAATTTAACACGGCATTCAAAGAGTCAGGTCCTTCAAATAAAACATAAAATAATGTCAGACTCTCTTGCTCGTAACAACTCAGGCAATGCACTATGTCCATCTCCGCGTGTTATTACAATGACACTCAACTACATGGTCATTCACTCTAAGAGGCTCCGTGCTGCGTTCGCAGTCCCTATTTTAGTCCTCATTTTATTCCATGTCCTCATTCCAATCCAGTGCAAAGAGTGCAACATCCAGTCCTGTGGGGTCTATAAATAAAAGTGCTCTCAACTTGACTGGACAATTTGCTCTGTGCAGCAATAATTCAAAATGTTAGAAAATAGCGCCTGATATCTACTTGTGCTTTTTTCCCCCGGTGGTGGAGGTAGAATCCTGCAGCCAGCTGGTGCGAGCTTTCCACAATAAGAGTCAGAGGAGAAAATTATGGGGGGGGGGGGGGGGGGGAAAGGTCCCATTTAAAAAAACAAAAAAAACAAAAAAAAAAACAAGGCAATTGGCAAAAAAGTGTCAAGCTTGGAATAAATAACCCCTTTCCCCAAATGCCATCCATTGTGCCTTGTCTAGATAAGGCTTCTAAATCGGGCTGGAAAATGCAAGCTCCATTTCTCTCTGTATGGAATTATTATCCCTTTGTTTTGAGTCAGGCTCTTTTGTCTTCCCCTTCCTGTGTGTGTGTGTCTGTGTGTGTCTCTGTGTGTGTGTGTGTGTGTGTGTGTGTGTGTGTATACAAACAGATAGTAGTGCTGATGTAGCTGAACCAAAGAGTATGTCCCAAAGGGGACCCTGCACCCATCTCATGTTTGATCATGGCTACTAAGCTCATTACAATGACTCCTACAGAACTTCTGAGGGCTTGAAGGGGACTAATAACAGATACCACCCACCAACACGTGGTAGTGTGGAGCCCAACACAAGCACTGCATGTGTGAGGAACCTCTGTGTTTTTCTAAGACTTGGACCGTCGCGAACTCCTTCAGCCTGTGGCTCTGCAGATGGACTCCTCTCTCATAACTTAGTGTTTCCCAGCCTCTCTTCAATCCTTTCTCTCTCACGTGGCATTCCATCTGCACTCTCACCCACCCACTCGCACTATCTTTTTCCCCATTCTGCATTTTGTGTCCCCAAATTGCAGTCTAACAGCTTTTTAAGAGCTGTTTTGCTGGAGTTTAATCCTCCTAGCCTCCCCTTTCAGCCTTTATTCCATTGTGAAAATCTTGGCTCAAACCTAGACCCGCTTAACTACCCAGCCCCCCCTGCTGCTGATACCCCCACCCAGGGCATTTTCTCCCATTCCTCTACAATGCAGCCCCATCCTCTCATTCCTCTGTTTATCACTCATTCGTCTACAGCCAGTGAGCCATGATCCCAGAAATCAATGTCTAGCAGGCCCCCTTTGAGTTATGTAAGGTGTTGCTAATTGTTGATTTGCTTTCTCCATGGCTCTTTCTGCCACCACCCTCCTTTTTTCCGTGTCAGCTGTCATCCCTTGCCAGCATCTCCCTTGCACTTTCTCGCCCCATCTCTTCCTCTCTTCTATCCTGTATCCCCTGTCCCTTTCTCCCGCTCTCTGCATCCCTGGTGTGAAAATCACAGGGGTTTGTGTCAGCTTGTCAACACAACACTCAAGAAAGCAGAGAAGGCGAGGGAACAACAACAAAAAAGAGCCACTACATGTTTCGAAAGACCGCAAAAACTGAGGTGAGGTAAAAATGGAAAAAGTGGGCTCCTGTCAGCTTCCAATTGCAAAGGAGTGGGCCATGAAAAGGGATTGATGGAACGTTGTAATCAGTCTGTCACCACGAGGTTTTTCTCTGCTGGAATAGGGCACTGCACACATCAGGGCAGCAGTGAGGCTGATCGCATGGGCGAGCAGCGGCAGAGTTCTCCCCGGGTACCTGCTACAGCAGATGCAGTGGATAGAGTAATAGAGTGGTATGCATACAAGGAGGGGGAAAAGGGAGGGAAAAAAGGAGGGGGGTGGGGGCAGACCAAGAGTGCTGATGTGACATAGTCAGTGTGTGTGAGTGTGTGGGAATGGATCGCGCAGTCGCTGTGCTGCAGTGCCCGACAGTGTGCCATAAATACACTAATTATTATACTGTCTTTGCAAACACACACACACACACACACACACACACACACACACACACACACATTCACTGTCACACTCCCATGTCTTTAGGGTTACCAGTGGGCAGAAGCATCTCTCTGAGTATAATTCTTGCACAGCTTTTAAACAGCCCCCCCTCCTCCATACTCTGAAGCCAAAGAGCTGAGAGCTGACTCCATGTAGACAGATAGCAAGTGACTGGCTGGCTGGCAGGAGGACAGGAAATAAAAAGCCATATAAAAAAAGAGAGAAAAGGGGAGGGAGCTAGTGGTGGCAGTATGAAATTGTCTGTACACATCAGCCAGCAGTGTTGACAAGATGTTGATTGAGCTAGTCTTGTCATTTTGTGTCATTCCTGCTTACCCCCTGGTGTTTTCACTGCAAGGCAGCTGCTGGCTGGATCTGTGTCACAGTTCCAGCCCTTTTCTGTCCCCATTGCTTCTCTCTCTCTTCCTTGCTGTCTCTGTTCCCAATTTCCCTCTCTGGCTCCCTCCTTTCCCCAGTGTTTGGATGGAAGGGCTTTCAGATAATTTACTGTGCTTTTAAATCATTAACTTCTAGTGCTGTTCGCAAAAGCCCTGGTTTAGTGTGGGCACAACAGCTGACATGGTGGATAAAACGGCAACGGTGCACAACATGTGACGGAGAGGCTTGTCAAAGATGGGGCAGGGATACATTTCAAAAAAGTAAATCTTTTCATTTCCGGCTTCAGTCATGACAAGTAAACAAAACAAATATGAATAAATAATAGATAAAACAATGAAGAGATCATGTTAGAATTGCCTCCATCTCTTGCTTTTTCTAAAAGGCGGTGGAAATGAAAACAAAGGAATTCTCTACATAGATTCTGTACTGGGACTCTGGGCTTAATGCCCTGGGGTGTCAATTAATTTAGTCTAGGGATTTGCGGCCTACTCTTCCTAATTGAGCCCAGTGGAGACCCCCTTGGCTCTTCACGATAGGAAGTAGTGCGTTTCATAATTAATACTTTTTCCCCCCCTTTATTATTATTATTTTTTAATGAGGGTGATAATGTTGTAAATGTATGCATCTCATTAGAGTAAAAGGGCCATCTACCCTATTGTTCACTTCTGCAGTGTTTGCTGCTGGTGAGATGAATAAGAGAGACAACCTCATTCAGAAGCAGCAATGGCACATTGAAGTCAAAGCTGTGCTTTTGTGTGTGTCTGAATATAAAACACAGCTAGCTCAATGAGAGTCTCATTAGTGTTGCTTAATATGTGTGCTTTTTAAAGCTTAGAGGTTAATGCCCGACTTGCCTCCATTTCACTGGAGCTCTCTTTAATTTGATGCATAATTCTTTTTTTGTCAGCAGCTGACAAGAGCCTCTTCAGAGAAAGCAGCTGAGCTGTATTGTGAACTCTGCATCCAACAGCAACACAAAGGCCCAAAAACACTTCTAATTAAACCTGTTTGAATGTTTCTCTTCTCCTGCTCCGCGTTACAGTATTTCTGAACTATCCTATCTTCCCATCTCTCTGTCCAGAGAACATAACTCCTGGCGTTTAAACAAATTACCTCCTCTCCCAGGAGAGCCATGGATCCAGAGAAAACAATAAGTGTGTGATTCACAATGCTGCCGCCTCTCTCTTCTTACAAACGGCTTTCAAATTGCCATTTATTAATCAATGTCTGTGGTTAGTCTGTGACCAGAATTTCTCTTCCCTTTTCATCGAGGGGTGGAGAAAAGGCGAGTTTTAATTTAACATCAAATTTTTATTCTGTTCATCAGATTGCCTGTAACTTGAATCATTCTTTTAAAATTACTGATGACTAAGAGCTTCCAGAACACAAGAAAGGGAGGGGAACAATGTTACCTGCTGACCTCAATACATCCTGCTTTGTGTTGAGAAAAAGAAGGGAAGGGGGAAACTAATTTCCTGAAACTCCATTTCTTAAGCGTTGATTAGTAAAGGAGCATAATTAGAGTGAAATGTGAAGTCAGGGTTTTTTCAGATTGCGCCGCTTCCTCTGGAAAAATCAGGCCATGATTAATGAATAAATGATTAATGAGAGAACTAATTAATCAATTAATTATTAAGCAAGCACTCTGAACAAGAAACGGGTAGGATGACGGTGAACAGTGGATATAAGTGATGGTTAGGTTGTGTGTTAGAGAAAAAAGGATTTAGGGTAATCTGCCTGTTTGTTCTGTCAGTTTGTTTTGTCTTCTGTTACAGGGGAGGATGAGGAAGAGGGAGGATGAGGAAGAGGGCCGATGGGGGTGAGATTGGAAGGCTTAACCCTCCGTCTTCAGCTTCCTGTGTCAGCCAGCGTCGTCTCGTCTGAGAGCATTGACATCGAAAGCCTGCATTTGCAAGTCTCCCCGTACATCTAGGGGTCAGATCTTTAGGTCATGCAGTAGTGAAGACTGGCATCACATTTGCCAACTAGATGTTTTGCATCGGGCTGTAAAAGGCCACACGACCCACAGTCAACACGGTTGAAAAGGCAAAGGGTAACGCAAAGTTCCCTTCTCTAACCAGTCGTCTCTCTTCCTCCCCCTGTCTTTAACTAGGACACCCCATCAATCTTTGATAATGTGCAGTGTGGGTCTCTCCTGTGTGACCAGGCTGATGAGAGATCACAGCAGGGATTGATGTATGAAATTTCAAGCTCCGAATGTAACTGTGATATACTGGACCGTTTCAAGTCAAGTTTGACCTTTTTTTTTCCCGGATATTAATCGCTGCAGTGAAAGAATATATGTGTGATACATCCCTCCCCCAGGACACTTTATTCTTTGGCATGGGCTTCTTCTATACCTTCAGTTAGTGGAGGTGGGGGCTTTTTTTCATATTATTTCTGCCAAAAGACCCCAGAGCTACAACACAACAGGATATGGGACACAAAATATTATTTTATAAGCGGATGGGTTTATTGTTGTTGTTATTGTAGCATTGCTCTATAAAGTTGCACTTCCCTTCCCCCCCCTACAGCCTGAAACACATCCTCAAAGCGAGAACATGAGAGAAGGATCTTTCATCCCTGCATATCTTTCCTGGCGTTTACTGCTGGCCTTATTAACAGAGTTGTGAGTGACGGAGGCAGAGTGTGCTGGGTGAATCTCAAGGGGCTTTGATGGAGGCAAGCTATGGAGCTGCAGCAAGCTGAGGGCAAGATCATGCTTGCGTTCATCCGCTCAAAGTGCTTCATAGAGTTCTTTGTCCACGTACCATTTTGCCTAACACTCCTCCTTACTTCTCCATACGTTCTAGTCTATTGTTTTTCTCAAACGGCCACTAGTTGGACTAGTGCTGCATTCTGTCCTAATCATACCATGGCATTGCAGATTACCTCAGAGTCAACTCTGTGTGAATGGGTCTTTGTCATGCTGGGTGGGTTGGCTCATTGACTGTGAATCCCTGGACATATGGTGGCTGTGTGTTGCGATGTGTCATGGCAGAGAATGCCGTGGGTTGGGCTCTTGACCCTCGCCTTGCCTTTAACACCTTACCGGCTGCACCAAAGTCTGTGGCTTGATGAACTTAAACACTTCATTGTGCACTTTGTGATTTGGGGTGTGTTTTCTTTGGCGCTTTTACTCCGGATGAGGAATGTTCGCTTTGCAGTCGGGGCAGATGTGTGCTATGTGACTGTTTTGCCAAACATGTAGCATGCGCTCTTTTCTCATGTTGCAGTGACACACACACAGACAGACACACATTTTTGTCTCAAACACATTGTTTGCATGGCAGAAGTAAAGCTATACACTGGACCTGTATCTTTGATGGCCAGACTTCTACAGAGAATTCTCCTTTGTCCTGGTGCGATAAGACTGTTAATTAAATTTACCACCCAAACAGAACACATTACAGAGGGAAATGACTACAGCATATATCCACGTATCTGGTCACACTACAAAGATAACAAAAGCAAACTTTACACTTCTGTAACACGTCCTGAGCTCTCTTTCGTCTTATTCTATCTGTGTGTCTGCAAAACAAGACTTTCTTTGCAGGTCACATCTACCGGAGAGGCCTCAGGTTTGGGGCTCTGATAAACAAGTGGAGCGTTACAGGCTCTTAAGCCCATCTGGTGAGATGATCGATCATTAGACAGAGTGTGGAGATAACTCCCTCAACCTCCCTACTGGCGACTACTGATTCCATATCACCCTTGCAGGATATGGTATGAATCACAGGAAGTTGAGATCAATCTATATAGATTGTGCTGCTTGATTACAAATGAAAAAAAAAATCCCATTTGGCTTAGCCACACGGATGTCTCCGAATCTGGCTGCGACTGTGTGTGTGTTGGGGGGGGTGCGATGCGATGTGCGCATCTACTTTTTTTAAATAATAGCTTTCTCCATTTACTGATTGCTGATAATTGTTAAACCCTCTCTACAATCTGTCCTACCTTCTTTCATTTACTTTGCTCAGTCCATCCTGCTCTCAAATCTCCCTTCTTGAGGGAGTCGTCTTTTAAATCTTAATTAAAACAGACTCCAAAACCCCCCACCCTCCCAGGGGCTGGCTGAAAGCAGCTTAGAACAATCAAGAGGACGGATTAGAAGTGAGAAGAAAAGAAGAGGAGAGGAGACGCAAGAGGGAGGGAAGGGGGGGGAAAACAACAACGAGAATGGAACGTTACAGGAAAATATTGAGAGGAGAGAGGAGAGAGAGAGAGAGGGAGGAATGACCCTTTTCCTTCATCCCCCTGATCCTCTCTCCTTCCCCCTTTGCTCTGTCTCTCCCTCTCTCTCAGGACTCAGGAGTCTTGGCCTGACCTATTGACATTCAGCTTCTCGGCAGATTAAGCAGCGAATGGAGCCTCTGGAAAGGGTAAACACACTGGAGGAACAATGACCAACAGGCGGCAACCTTATTGGATTCTAATTAACTGCCAGGAGAGATGGCTAGGGGCATGTTAAGTGCTGTGGGACACAAGTTAGAGCCCAAGACCTTAAGTACCACAACTCACATCACCTACACCCTCCTCCTTTCTTGTTGATAGTTTCTCTTTTTCTTTATCTTCCTATATCTCTCTATCCTCCCTATTCTTCTCTCTTTCAATCTATTTGGCCGCTGTTTCACATATGGCCTATGAGAATGGCAAACAGAGACTTTTAAAAGCACTCCTCTGAGAGCTATTTGCCATCCCTCTTTCCTAGGCTCTCCCTTTCTCTCCACTCTTTTCTTTTTTTTTTTTTTAACAAGGTGGAACGAGGCTCATCTCCCCAGAGGTATAGCTGTTTGAGTTATAACGTTAAAATAGGCTGAAAAATATGGAGAGATTATTTGATATTGAACAGATTGAATTATCTAGAGTGAGGGAGAAGGATGAAGGAGAGCAAAATCATTTTTCTGCATCTCCCCCGGGAGGGAGTGCTACCGGAGGGAGTGAGGGAGCTAAATGGAAAGGAGCTGAAGCTCAGTGGTCACATATCAGAAAATCCAACCTGTTCTTTTTTTTTTTTTTTTAAATCACCTATCCCAATTAACCAAGACACTAATTTGAGTGTGACTCCAAGCAGGTCTCCCTATATGTGTGAACTTTCTCACTGGTGCAGTGGGTCCTCCGTCTTTGAGTGGCCCCCTGATTATGCCAACTCACAATGGTGCTGTGGTTTCTGGGGTCCTCTACATGCAACCACAGGCACTAATTAGACTGTTCTCATTAATGTGTTAGTGTGAGGGAGTGCCTTGGCCATCATGAGTGGAGACTGACACAGGAGAGAAAAAAGCAATGCCCTGCTAGAGACGGGCCATCGTTACCTCAGCAGGCATATAAAGCAATTCATTAATTGGTGTGAAAACACATATGAAGCCACACATGCGCACACACGCACTCTGACACCTCAGCACGAATACACACACTGATGTTATGGGTATTCCATGAACCTGTTGCTTGTTAACACATTACCTGGGATCAAAGAGGCAAAGGCTGGAAGGAGAGAGAGGACTAGAGGAGTAATTATTTGACGAGGAAAATTGCAGCCCAGTGTTATGTTTGTCCCTCGGCAAACCTGGCAGAATGGAGGTTTCATCCGCTTCACAAAACGGAAGGATCTCTTCTCTCGTTACGATCACGTGAGAGTCTTTGAAATCCTCAGAGTACTTTTTTTTTTTTTTTTAATCAAAGCTGGGAGGAAATGAATCGAAGCTTCAGTTGTGATCCGAGCCTGGAGGTATAAAAGGGATCCACATGACCAGTGTCCATTTCCACACCATTACAGCAACAGTCATGGCTGTAATAGGTTGAATTGGGCCATTGATTTCTCTCATACACCCTCTCTTTCACCCAAAAAACTAGTCTGTGCAAGTTCTGAGAGTTTTTCAGTTCCTTTTAACAAAACATCACATGCTCAAAGACGGCTCACATAAAACTTAGGCCTTGGCCCAATAAAACACACACACATACACACACGAACACACACAGCCAACACAATATGTCCCAGCTTGGGTTCCTGGGGAGTTAAATAAAGGACTGAGTTTAAATTGGCTTTTAAAGAACTCCCAAGCACAATCAGGGAGTTGACTCGAGCTATACTGTAGTGCGTCAGAGGACTGTTTAGAGAAAGAAGAGCAGTTAGGCTAGAGGTCTATAGTGCAGTGAATGGCTAATCTAAAGTGTGACGGCTCAAGAGCTTCTCTCGACCGGTTTCAATGGACCTCCAATCAGGCCTGACTGCCCCTCACTCTTTGGTCAGCTGTTTTAACTGGCTGGTGATTGAGTGGCTTCATTAAGGGCCTATTTATCTTCTCCTGTATCGCAGCCCTGAAAGACAGGTGACATGCTCACCACACCTACGCACCGCCTACATTAGAACTGCATTAGAACACACAGAACGTTGAATAACACAGCAATCTACTCCCTCCGAACGTGGTCCTTTTCAGTTAGTTAAAAAGATGTGCAATCTCTGTACTGGTTTTAACAAACTTTAAACTTCTCTCCCTCTCTTAATGGACAACCTAGCTATCGTCTTGTCAGCTTTCTTGCATCTCGCTGCCCCAGTGGTTCACCAGTTCTCTCTAGAAAATTATCCCGGGCTATGCAGCCTGTGATACCTTCTAGGAAGGTACATATATGGCATGTGGCTGTGTTCATGTGTAATACCACCTGAACAAAATAGCAGGCCAGGTCAAACCATGACCTCACACATAGAGAGACCCTCCCAAACAAGCCACAACAAACAGCTTTCTGTAGACACACTCTGCCTTTGATCTGAAGAAGCAGAGATGAGATCTGTCTCGTCTTTCCTCTCTTCTCTTTTGCACTTTTCTATTTTTCTTCACAACATCTCCTTATATCCCTCTATCCCCTCCCGCTGAGCAGGTGTATTAAATGAGGTGACTATTCCAGCAGCATTGGGCCGCACCTCAAAGTGCAGTCTGTGAAGAGGGCTTTTCTCTCCTTCCCTCTTATCTTTTATCCCTTCCATCGGCCTATCTTCTTTACTCTCCCCTTCCCTTTATCTTTCTCCATCCCTTTTACTTCTTTCAACGCGTTCCCTCGCACTCCTGAATGTGAAATAGAGAGGGCAATGCCTGTCATCTATTTGAATTCATCTACACCTCCCTGTCTATCTCCCTCTGTGCATCTCTCTCAGCCTATTGTCTATTTAGCTATACGTCTAATTATGCTGTCTCACTTATGTAATTAGCACAAAAATAAATGGCTGCCGTGGCTTAGTCTCTCCCCTTCACCCCTCCCGTTGCAGGCTCTGAGAAAACAAATTATGGAGAACAATAGGTACAAATGGCTTCTGCACCAAACCACATGATGGATGCAGCCTGGGTTCCCTGCATCTCATCCCTTCCTTTTTCCCCCTGCCTCGCTTACTCTCTTTGCTCTCCCTCCCCTCTCCATATTTCCAGCTCTATATGTCTCTGTTTGGAAACAGAGGAGGACTTGAGCACTCTCTCGCCCAACTACGCTATGATTGTTTGGCTGTATCATCTGTCTTCCCTTCTTGGCACTGACACTATATTCACACTGACATCATATTAGGCAAGGTCCTTTTACTACCCCTTTCTTTCTCTTTCTCTTTCTCTTTCTCTCTGCTCTGCTCTCTCCTTCCCTTCCCCTGCTGTTGTCTCCACTGGCACTCTCCTCTCCTCTATCCTCCAGGGCCTTCTATACACCTCGACTGCAAAGCAAACGCCTGGGACTTTCTAAAGCAAACAGCCAGCATCCTGTGCCGTAGCCCCATCTGTGGATAGTCTGAGCAGGGAACAATCAGTCCCTCTCCTCCACTGCCTCGTTCTCTTTCCAGCCCCCTGGGACCTGCACAGCAGTAGGATGCCTCAGTCAGACGGGTGCAATGTGCTGGAACAATGGCTGGGCTGCGTCCTCCAGGAGGGGTGTTAGGTTCACCTCAGCCAGCTTGGGAGGCACTTAGCCATGTGTTCTTGCCCTCCTTGCTGCAGCTTCACAGGAATGTGGCAGAAGCAGAAAAGCCTCCCACTATACAGCTTCCTTACCTCACCGTCATACACCCCCCTATGCACAACTCTACACTCACACAATGACACATGCACGCACACAACCACTTTCTACATGTCCAAGTGTACAACGGAGATCTAATGTTTAGCACGAGGTACTGAAATATCAACTTTATATTAATCCCCCTCAGACTTGCAGTCAGGAACACCTTTGTTTTGTTTTCTTCACCTCCGCCAGGCTGGAAGAAAAACAGCAGGTATAGTTTACACCGATACAAGCATATCCATTACCTGAAATGTTAGGCTCCTGGTAGTAAATCCCTTTGACCCCTCTGCCTTCCTTTTCTTTCTTTCTCTTTCCCTCCCCCTATTCTCACGCTGAGCCCATTGCCGTCTCTGCATCGCCTTTCTTTGGCCAAACAGACAGAAGGAGAGAGACACACCTTATCCTCCTCCCAGTCCAACCGCCACTCACCTCAACCACCCACGCACCTCACTGTTCCTCACGTCTCCACACAGCTCAATAACATTAACATGTTTTGCCATTGAGGGAGCCACAGTTAAAAGCTCGATCGATAAGCTTTGACTGACACCCCTCAGTTGATAGCAAATTGGCTGCCTTCTTTAACATACCTCCCAGGGCGAGTTTCTCAGCATCGTCCGGAATGGAAAAATGGTAATGAAAGACGTTTCTCCAACCCTTCACCCAGCCTCCTACAACAGCACTTCAGTATTTCATTGTGCAGAGGAAGAAGTGTCTGGGCCACAGAAAACCCACTATTTTGGTTAATGGTTGAGTCACTAACACAATATTAGCCCTGGGTTGAACTGTCAGGAAGGAGAGATGAAACGAAGAATAAAAGGTGGGGTGGGGGGACTTTAAGTAATGAGTAGTTGCAGCACTTAGTCCCACAAGTATACGCATTGCTTCCATCACTAATAAAGTGAGCAGCAGGCAGGCAAGCTCTTGTTTCCTTGAATGTGTTTGTACCCCTAGTTGGTTAAGGAGATGGCATGTCCTGATTGCTGGAGCATCATTAATTAGACAGTTGGACTTTGACTAATCGCTCCAGAAAGGGCACACAGCCCTGAAGATGCCAAACACTCATCTCAGCTTATCATCCTCTGCCCCAGAGTGTGCCCTTGACCTCTGTGTGTGTGTGTGTGTGTGTGTGTGTGTGTGTGTGTTTGTGTGTGTTAAGGATGTTGCTTCTGTGAGTTCTTCGTCATGAGTCATTTCTGAGTGATGTGCACATGCCACAAGCCCTGCTACACCCAGCTAAATATCTCAGATCTCCTATTTAGTAAGTGCCACTGAAAATCAAATTGCATATAAGGAGAATAAAAAGAGGAGTTAAATAAATAACAATGCAGTGTTAAGTGAATGTTGTCTGATGGTATTCCTAACTAAACTAATCTTTTTCCCGAGCCCCTACACCAACAGAGCTATCTATAATACAAGGTTAAGGAACACGGCTGGTACAGATATTGCTCCTACGCAGAAGATACATTTCAATTTGCTGTTGGTTTCTGTGTCTCAGCAGGAGATATGAAATTCTTGTCTTGCAGGGCAGGAATTGATTGGAAAATAAGAATGAATGTGTGGTCTGTCTGCAATTTTTCTGTTGTATGTTGGTTTCTGGGCTTAAGGTCTCTTGAAATGGTGATAGATCTCCTTAGAAGGAAGTGACACTTGTATTTTAGGGAGATAAATGCAATCCAAGTTTTTCCTAAAATAGCTGTTACTGTATAAACGTGACTGTTTGTCTTGGGGGGCTGTTTTAATGACATGCACATAATCCCTGTTTCTCCCTCTCCCTCTATTCTTTCCATTAAAGTGTTTGTAGAGAAAAATAAACAAGTTTGTGCTGTCCCCAGTCTGTATGCTGATAATACAGCCTGGAGTGCTGAAGAAGACTCCAGGCAACAGCAGGAAGCTGACACGGCCCCTCCATTGTCCCATTCCCTGTCATCTCCTACCGGATCCTCCGACTGCCCCAGAGGAAGACAAGGTGAGGATGTGCAGACACAGACACAAGGAGAAAGCAAGGGACAAAAAGAGGATGGGCGGGTAGAGGTAAAAATAATACTGCAAGAGGCCAAGTGCCATCCACAGTTTGCTACCTGGCTTCTTTTGCTTCCTGTGTTGCGCCATACCAGCATACACATCCCGTTAAGTTGCTAACAGCTGATAACAAAGCCTCGGGAAACACTGCCAAGTTCTTTATCTGTGTTTACCCGCATGGCAAAGCTGATTAGAGACAGGCAACATTATGAAGCCCCCATTGTTTCCTTTCTCCTTCCAGTTTCTCCTTCCGTACACGTAGCAAGTGCGTGTGCAGGAAGGGGGAATGGGAGGATATCTATCACTTCATGAAGAAGAGCAGAAAGACAATGGCATGTGTGCAAGACACGTCTCCAGGATGAGAAGAAACAGCAGGCCATTGTTTAGGATCTTGATCATTCATTACGGTCTGTCTGTTTGTGCGTGCCTCTGTGTGTGTCTATGAAAATCAACAGGCTTTCTACAAGAAACATTTAAACCGTTTTTAGTTTGGTTAACATGCTCTGGAGAACAAATATATCTTGGCTATAGATTAAGATACAGCTTCAACGAATGTATACAGATCTTTACATTTGATTTGTGGCCACAAGTGAATCTAGCAAATTCAGATAAAATGTTCAATACAACACCGCAGCAAAACCATTACACAGAGCTCACAGGAAATCAAAGTAGTCCAAAATTCATCCATATCTTTGCCATGACTATGTCTCCTAAATAATGCAAGACACTTCTGTTCAACACTCAGCTGTGTTCGGATTCTGCTGCGTCTGCACTATTGTGCACCTCGTATCTAACACTCCTCATCGGCTGGCTGGGGCTCTCGCCTTCAAACTTTCTACGCCTATCCTCAATCTCTTTGTATCACAGAGGACTGAAATTGATAGAGGTAGAGAAATGGAAAACTAAAAGGAAAGATTCGAGGGAAGGAGTATGTTTGTGTGACACGGAGAGAGAGAAGAGTAACAAGATGGAGAAAAGGTTAACGATGCTCAGCAGTCTTCCTCAGTGTTTCCCTGCTGCTTGTCAGCTTAATCATCGCAACACTGGTGACACATACAAGTCTTATCCCTGCATCAAGACTCCTCTCCCTTCCCCCTCCTGATCTCAAACTCTGCTTCCGTCTGCCCGATCCTGACTCCCTCCACAAGAATTCAAAGAGCGGCAGTTCATAGAATATGCACATTTCCCTAAAATCACCCCCTTGGGCCATCCTGCCTCTGCATCCAGTGGCACAGTGTGAGGACAAGACAAATCTTTGTTAATGGGAAAGGGCGGGATGATGGGGGGAGGAAGAGAGGGCTTGGTCGGGGCTTACACTTCCCTGGCGAGATATCAGTTCTCTGTTTGTATCAGTCTGTGCTTGCATTAAATATGTGTGTGAACAGGCTTTCAACCATCGGTGAAAGTCTGCCAGCCGCCTGCAGCCCATTAGGCAGATACGCTCTCATGTCCTCCTGTCCCACAGTCACACATTCTCCAGCCAGGCAAAAGAGTTGTGAGAAGAAGCAAGGTGGAAAATTTCCACGGCGTTACACTATAGTGAGACATGAGTGGCGACACGACTTAAGAGGAAGGGAAAGAAACTTGTAATCTCGGCTCACAGCCTTTGAACTTGGCCTGATGAGACGCAGGCGACCCAAAGCAAAAGGTTCCAAAGGAGAGCTCACTGAAGATTACTCAGAATACTGATGCAGTGTGGAAGCCAATTCCTATGAGAGCCCATGGGGACTTTCTGAGGAAGTAAATTATCTGTGTTGTACAAGGCTACATATATACAAATGTATGCTATATGCCATACACGCATTTCAAAGTGAAGTTATGTGCTGTGGCCACATTTTGACTGCGTAAGAGTGGCTCAATAAATGAGGTCTAGGGTCTCTTAGGTTCTAATTAGGGCAGCTGTTACCATTTTCATTATTTGTGTGTGTGTGTGTGTGTGTGTGTGTGTGTGTGTGTGTGTGTGTGTGTGTGTGTGTGTGTGTGTGTGTGTGTGTGTTGGGGTTTGGGGGAAATATGCTACTGTCTGGCTTCTGCCCCTTCTCATCCAGCTGTTGCTAGTCTGTCAGGGAGGAGAGGTCTACTGGTGTCATGTCCCTCCCCCGAGCATTGAATAATGACAAAACCATGCGGAACCGGGGCTGAAAGTAAAGATATACTCACAACAAATGGCTCTTAAGCACACTTTGCCATTTGTGATCTTGAAAGCTGGTGAAAAATCGCATGTGACTCAGTCTGGAAGCTAATGCCGCCTCTGGCAGAGGCAGAGACATAAAAAAAAAAAAAACTAAATAGATTTCATTATTCCATCCTTTGTCCCTCCCACAGAAGATCTGTGTATTCCTTCACATTTAAATCAAATTTTTTCTCTCTCAATGTGTTTATACATGAACTAGTTTATCAACAGCTCTAAAAAAAAAAAAAAAAGCTGATAAGTCAACAGTTTCTCAGTGTTAATTGCATTTTGACATTTACAGCACTAAATTAATACATTTTACCAGCTGCTCGGAGAGCCTGCTTGTTCATAATGATTGTACTGGAAAAGCATACACGTTCTGTTCTCTGTCTCATGTTAACTCTATTATAGTATCACTTTAATAGAGTGATACTATAAGCAGCAGGGGGTGGTGGTGTTGGGGGCCAGACAGGTGCGTTATGTCTCTGCCTGCATCTCGAAAAACAAATGCGCCCCCCTCTTCGTGTCTTTCTCACACTCACTCTCTCCATCCCTTTCTTACTCCCTCTATCTGCCTTGCTCCATCGCAAACGCATATACCCGCGAGACTGCGCTCCCCACACGATAGACCATGCACCCTTTTATCTGTTTACGCACCATTGACTACGATTGGATGGATTACCACTCAGGGAGAAAAAACGTCAGACCCAACCATGACGAGCACAGTCATTTCCACATCGTTTCATCGGGCTAAACCTTTTCTTTTTTTTTTGTTTCATGTAAATCAATCTGGGGACCACTGACTTTTTATTTCTGAGTAAAAGAGGATGCGGAGCACGGCGCTGTCTCATCCGGCATCGCTTTAGTTATCATCATCCTCACCCGCTTACCACAGCATTTCATCCTTATTCTAAAACACGAGATAATGTACAGTATGTGTGAATGCACACACGGAGGCATATGATCACACGCGTGCAACCACGTTGCAGTCAGGAGCAAGGAATCCCCATGGTGAACATTATTTTTTAAGTTCAACTTTCCGTTCGTGCGCCCTGCATCTGCAACCACATGCCTGTCCAACACAGAAAGTCGTCCTCTCACATCCGAAATCTGAACCAGAGCAGAAACAATCCCAGCTACCCCGATTTACGCAGTGCCACTATTCACCGGTGCTCTGTGTCTGCTTGCAGACAGTGAAACCTACTGGTTGAACCACTCTTTCAAAACTAATTAAACATGTACCGGCAATTAACAGCAATGAATTGTAGTACTGCAGTATATCAGTAGCCCCTCTGTAACGGCGCACTGGATGGCTTGACGCAGCGCGCAAGTGTGGAGCACGGTCTATCCTCTCCATTAGTACAGACCCGCATGCTAAATGATAACAAACAAAAAGCATGTCTTACCTGTGACCATGAAGGAAAAAATAAGGTATAACGCCGTCATTTTTAGTTGCTCTGGCCGCTGATTGTGTTGCGTGGAAGGAGTATCTCGCTCCGTGGCGACTGAGCTGGTTACAGTCCACTCCGCGGCACCGGGATATAACCGGACGCACAAGTGCACTGGGAATCGTCTATAATAGCATCCAGTTAGAAGAAATGATTTCGAATGCTCCGAACAGTTTGTAAACTCTCAGTTAACAAAGCATCCCCGCAGTTGGTAACTTTCCCCACCGCGTAAGCTTTCTTCTCCAGTGTCGTTCCCTGTCACAGCTGTTTCCGCTCACTGCGCTCTCCAATTGGTGAATTGCGGGGTATCAGGCTTCGTCCGCTGTCCACTTTGTAACCTGCGCGAGCATGCTGCGTTCGGAAGCGATCTCTCCTCCTCGACGGTGCGCAGTGATGAACCCCGGTGAAGTTGCCTCTCGCCTCCTCCGCTGAAGTCTCTCACTCTGTTCCCACTGTAACGCACTCTCTGTGTCTCTCTCTTACACACGGTCTCCCCTGTTTACTGCTCACTCCCTCTTGCCAATAGGAAATGCGCACTGACAGTCATCTGGTAGGGGGGGTAAGGCTACACTAAATCTGGCGGAGGAGCCCCTCTGCCTCAGATGCTTGCCAGGGGGGTCCTGCGGCCCCCTTCTCCAGGGCCCCGTTATTGGCTGAGCGGGCGTCGCGGGGAGGGTATTTAAAACACTTATCCTGAGTTTAAAAGACTACCCTAACATTTTTGGGTGGAGTAGCTCTCATGGAGACCTCAATCATATTACAGATGGACAGGCAATGTGGTCCATGTTTTGCAAGAAAATGCAGGAACTGTCTCTCTAGAGATACATTTTACAAATGTTAGGCTACACCAAATCACCAACAGGAATATTACAGCATTATACTATCAATATAAACCTTCAATTTCCGAACGTTTCATCGTTAACCCAAATCCAACAACCTAATTTCACTTTATAATTGCAGCTTTGTGATGTAATCATGTTGAGTCTTAACAATATGAGTTGAAGAAATGTCGGTAATAATTTCGCATTACATTTGTTGTATACAGAAACTTGGAGAACAATCCTTTGCTTTTGTCAACAATGGGTCAATTTCTGATTAAAAGGAAGTTTAACTGTTGAAAGTTAGTATCCAGTTCAATCCATAGTTGTTTTGGCAAATGGTGAAACCGTTAACTGACTCTAAAACCTCAACACTCAGAATGAATCATCAATTACTGGAGTGAAACTGTCAACGTTAAATACATTTGCTGATGTCTTTTAATTACTCCGCTTACCCGAGAACATCTAATGCTATTTAACTATGTATTGCGCTTTTAGTTAACTCACAAACACTTTTTTTTTTTGAATTGAAGTACCATAAGATTTTATGCAGTGTAAATCCAGAAGCGTATTGAGTATTTTTTGCTAAATATCATCTTTGAAGTTGACTCAAAACATACTTGTTCCAGGTGCAGTTTGATCTAAAATGAGCCTATGTTGATTCTCATACAGTGGGCGCTAAAATGAGCAGAGAACAGAATCATTATCATATTTCAACAAGAGCTAAGGCTTTTATAAAGAGATGAAACCAGTGCAGTCTATCACTTGCCCGTGGCTGTTTATAGGCTTGTTCTTTGATGTTGTTCATTTGTTATTCAAGGTTTTATTGATTAACCAAAATAATAGGCCTTGCAGTCATCTGGTTAATCAGTCTTTCACTTGTGTGTGTATTGCACCAAGCAACGACTTAATTTAATTTCAACACCCCCCACCCCCTTCTCACAGACACACACACGCGCACACATGTGCCCTGTTAGCCCAGCCAGGTGGTTAGTGCTCCATAAGACTGTGAAAAATTCATCAAAGTGTGTCGATTTGGACACTGAGGACTTCACCATGTGTGGATAGCAGAAAACATCATCAACAAAAATAAGAGTCTTTCTTTTTGACATTTCATGCTGCATTTAATTAAAGGCTGATGATGAGGGCTCACTCCTCATGAGCCCCCCCCCCCCCACAGTAGTTTTTAAACCCTGGGGCTGGCCTTCCTGTTTATTGCCTCCCTGTAATGCAAACATAAGGGTCCTCTGCCAGTAAACACATGTTGATGGAAGAAACAGCTTGCACAGCTGGGAAGCCAACCCAGGTTAGTGTGAGTGAGCACATGGGTGTGTGTGTGTGTGTGTGTGCAGGAATAGATTCTTGTTTGTTGTTGTTTAACATATGTCAGAGTGCGATTTAGGTTGTGAGTTGGCACTTGAATGTAAGAGATGGAGTGATAAAAATAAGTCATGCTTGTTGTTTGTGTGTGTGTGTCGGCCACAGTGTGCACGTGTAAAACCATCAATGAGTGGCTGACGACGGGGGCTTGGGTGAGCAGTAAAGCAGTAGGGTGCCTCCACCAGTTGTGCTGTGATAATAAAATCAACATCCATTGTGCAAAGTCTGTCACCGGGCATGATGCTGTGATTGAAATGTATGATCTCCCATGGCTCACACAGATGGACAGATAGATGAGGCCAAAGCAGATGATACATGCACAAGCATCAGTTTGGGCCAATAGTCCTAATTATCCTGGCCTCCGTGGCATCAAATGGAGGGCGTCCATACTCCCCGAGCTTTTGAGTGTGTGAATAATTTATAAATAAAAAGGGGGTTTTCAGCTGTGGGTTTATTAATAATAAATATGGTTTGATATTTACTAAACTGTTCAGAGGGAGAAAGGGGTGACAGTTAAGACATCGTTTGCATGGTAATTGTAAGGAGATAATAAATAAGGCATGAAGTGGAGATATATGGAAATGTGATTCATAGGGAAATGAGAATAATTTAACAAAATATTATCCCAGTCCCTATTTGACCCGAGGTCAATTAAAAAAGAAATGTCAGTCGTGGTGAACGGCATGCTGGGCCTTAAATTACAATCGCTTGCTTTCTCTTTTGTCTAGCTGGAAAGCGGATCTAACGTTCAAGGGGAGGAAAATGTATTCATACTGACACAAACCATGTGTTTAGTTTAAATGAATATTAAGCTGAATAAAATCAACACAGGAAAAGAAGACATTTCTCTCTCCAAAGAAAACTCGGTATAGCATGAGCTAGAAGTTGAGGAATGTTAGGTTTTGTTTTGTTTCAAAACCTTCTGCTGAGGGGAAAACTCCACATAGTTTTCAATGAAAATAATTGTAACATTTGTTATAAAGCATTTTGTATAAGCAAATTAAATAATCATATATATCATCATGTATTGCTAAAACACACACTAATCATTTCCCTCTAATTGAATCTGTATCATAATTATTACGCTTTGTCTTTGGATTTGAAATATGGTCTGTTAGATTGATGAATATTAACTTCCTGCTTTATAGACTGCAATGTATGTCTATGTTGCATTGTTTTGGTTCCTCTAGGGTTTATGCTGCTATCCATACGAGAAACATTACACCAGCTTTTACTGTAATTGTGATATTGAATTTTGAGCTGATCTGTGTCAACCATAACTCTAAATGCCACTACGAGCTCATAACTCATATAGCGACATATACCTTTGCTTGCAAGTGGTATCCATCTGCCCGGCTAGTGAGCAATTCAAAACCTGTCTTCTCTCTCCCATTCCAATAATATGACGTCAGTTCACTGCACTGGTCTGAAATTTGCAATTAGGCATTTTCTTTATGTGTGATTGACGAGCAGGAGGAGGGCATTAAAGCTGAACATGGACCCGGGGCTCACTCTGCAGTCTATAGGATTATTTCCAGCCTCATATCAAATCCATGTCCTCTGCCCTAATATCAGAATATGACTCTGGCCACCCATGGATTTTGTTTTTGTCTGTAATGAAAGTCTCTCTGGGGATCTGGTTGAGCGATTCTTTTCCTCGGGGGTCAAGGAGAGTTTGAGGCTTCTGGTTCAAGCTGCGCTTAGGAAAGGGTGTGGGTTACAGGAATGTGGCTGTTGAACTCCAATTCCACAGATATATAGAAAAGATGTGCAGTCTGAAATAACAGTAGTCATGAGTATAATGTCTCTAGGTATAGGCTCACATAAATCATCACAACAAAAACCACAAGCTCTGATGCATATTTATCAGGACATAGACCGATGTTTTGATAAATTTGTCAGGGTTTTTAGCTCAGATTAAGATTTTTTTCACCATCTAATAAAAAAGGCATCTTAAAAAGTCACTCCCCTCCCCCCTCCCTTTTTTTTTTTTGCAAGCCAGCACTTCATCAACCTGGTCTGTGTTTTCACCCACTTCTTCAATAATGTAATTACAACATCCCCCAAAATTTAAGATCGGATTGATTGGGTCCTTGGCCAGCCTCGACGTGTCTTCGCTGATAAGTACAGCAGTAAGCTGTCTAAAATATTCATGCACTGATGCAGAGATGTTGTCCCTTGGTGGGCCTCACCATGTGCAACATCTGTTCCTGATGTCATGCACGCTTCTGTGTGCCAGAAATGCCCCGATGGCGTCCGTGGCATCTCTGCTGTACTAAGTCATGTCCAGACACACGGTGCTCCACTCAGCTGCGATAAATATCTGAGACGATAGTGATCCAGTCGCCTGGACAGAACTATTGAACACTTTTGCTAATCCATACAAATAGATTAGCCACTGCAGTCTCGCACTGACATCAGCAATTCTGCCTCTCACTGATGGCTATGTCAGTTGATTGTTGCTCTATCAACAGTTCACGATTATTTTGTGAATGTTCCACTATGACTCCTTTTACCATGTAGCACACTCTTATTTGTTGATACAAAATACTAAGCTGCCAACTCATTAAACTACCAACACATTTTTATCGGAGCTCAATAACAATGTGATGAATAGAATTATATTCCAACGTTGTGCTTTTGTCAGTGCAGCAGTCACAGCCTCATCATACAATTAAAAAGCCAAGTTTAAGGTAAGCAGCCACATTGTTTTGACCAATCCACAGTTTGACACTGACCTCTCATGTCTATGACATGAAAGAGAGACAATAGGAGGGACAGAGACAGAGTCAGCAGTAGTCAAGGTGAATCCTGTCCTGAGTAGTGCCCACATGAGATCTCAACTACAGTCACATCTTCTCCACCACTGGGCTTGCCTCGCCGTCTGCTGACAATCACATGAATAGGCCACGACTGGCTGCTTGTTTTGTGCCATGATCCCTTGCTGCTCATGCTGTTGAAAAAATAAATAACCCAGCCCTGCGCTGCTATAAATAATGGATGACTCGTCCACTGTCACTTTTCATAGGATGTCAAGCCACGGCCCGGCCATTATTAGGGTCTGTCCTCTTCCCCTTTCTGCCTCTGACTCCAGTTTTGTTATTGTTCTGGTCGACTTGCCTGCACACCTCCTCAGTGGGTCGGCTGTCAGTCTTCCTCTGGGTTAGTGCAGTTGATGGTTGCCACGGAGAAGAAAGAGATGCTTTGGGGGCCTGAAACAAGATGGGTGATACAGCAAGCAACAGCACGCAATCTGCCTTGACCTGGAACAGGTATGCTTAGCAGTATCAACTAAGATGTCATCCGCCTGCTTGCGTTAGATAACCTGTACTCAGGTGCTGCCAGGGCTGTGAGTAAAGATTGACCTCATCATCTTGAGACAGACTTGCTGTCACCCTCCCACCCAATGAAAAACTAAGAGCGTTGCTAAAGTCAAAAACAGGTCTACACCCCAGGCGCAAAAGAGGAGACTGCTTACTTAAACAGAGACAAAATATACCCAGGTCCACCCATCCAGCAAGAGAAATCATAGATTATTTATATATGCAGCTGTGTATAAGAAAAGGGAATGAAGAACATCTGGCTGAAGAGATATGAGACAAAGGTATGAGAGATATGTATTCATTTGGCCTCTGTTACACAAATACAAGGGTGTGTTGAGGAATCAGAGGAGGATGTTGTTTTCGAGGTAGACACTAAGAAAATAAAAAGCGTTTTCAGCTTTCCGTTTGTTCAAAATGTGTTTTGGTGTCACCAGGCCGGGCCCGAGGCAAGTGTTGTCCACCAGCAGCTCTCGGGTCCTGCAGACTGTGCCAGTCTCTCCATGTGCAGAGTAATAGCATCAAATCAAGGCCTGCAGCAAACAAACCCTGACAGATACTCTCATTTGGGATTCACTTTGGGACAGCTGTGGTGCCATCCAAAAGGGGGGGATGGAGAGGGGGAAGCCAGCAGTCAGTAATGTATGCAGAGTGTCTGCACGTCCTGCATGACAGCAACACGGGCGCTTGTCACAGGAGACATCAGTTCTACTTAGTCACAGCACTGCGGGGCAATCCATATGACTGCAGTGCTGTGCGAACTCTATTAATAGTTATCTACCTTTCAGGAGTTATTATGCTGACTTGGGGATGACAGAGGAATATAATGGATAAGTCCCAAATGAGGGAAGGAAACAGGGTCTGTGGAGCATCTTTTGTGCCAATTGGCCCCTTACAATTTAAGAATCCTGCTCGAATCTCCTCTCTCACCCTACTCCTGATAGCCTGTGTCACTGGGCAGCCTGGTGCCAGACCCACAGTTTATGTGAGAGGCATAATAAGGATTAGTTATGGGGCAGGAAGGGGAGAGGGAGCAGAGGGGGAATGGAGGAAAAGATCAGCAGAGGTGGAGTGCAGAGGAGGAACTGAGAGCGAGCCAGCGAACGAGATAGATGGTAGAGAAAGAAAAAAGAGGGTGGGAGAGATGGGCTGGCTGCCGGAGACTTGTTTAAAAATCAAGGCCCTGAGTTGGCCACGGTTAATTTTTCATCATACTCCTAAATTAAAAATGTGAGCGGTCATCATTTATTTGTCAAATTGTCTCAGCTCAAAAGGTGGATGTCACATTGGGTTTGCAAAAGGTCAGGGGAGCCAACCGGCAGGGAGGAGGAGAGTGGATCAAAGACTGCTGATTCCACCAAATGCCCTGCAGAACTACCTTGTTTAAGGGGCATTTAAGCCAAATGGGGTTCTTGGACTACACTAAGTGGAGATGACATGATTTAAAATGTAACATCTGGAATGGCTTTAGCATACTTATTGGACATGCCTTCACGGTCCCACATGAATATAGCAAAGATATAAACAAAATATACCCCAGCATACTTATATCCCCTTAAGCCTAAAAAGCCTGTAAATTAATACCCATATACTCTAAAGCAATACCACATTCCTTTCAGTGTAAGCATAAATATGTACTTTTCCTGTTATTATCATAACCGCTCACATTTGCAGGAATCATCTCATGATGCTTCTCCATAAACATGAATATTTAGACATGCTACAGTGTGAAGTGAATGCATTAGATTTCTGCAGATTATTTGACCGACTATTACTGTCCATCATTCCACGACTTTCGGTCGTCTTGTTATTTAGGTGCTCTTAAGAAAGGAAAAGCAGCATGTCTGGAGGAAAAAAACATGCAAATACACAGCTAGAATAATCAACCTCCCCTGGCGGTGCTCAGTGTGCCTCATTTCCAACATGTCCAAGATTAGAAACGAGGAGAAGGAAAAAAATGATAGACTGGTGTTGCTCCTACCTCTTCAAAATTGCAAATGTGTAGATCTATGGATGAGTGCTTAGCCCACAGCTGCCAGCCAAAGGAGAGAGAGACACAAAGGTCCCTTCTGTTCGGGGCTAAAGACTGGCCCAGAAAGGGAGCCTAAGATCTACTAGTGTACCTCAGCTGTCCTTAGGGTCAATAGATCCTTTCCATCCTACTAAATAAGCCTACAGCCCCAACCGTTCTGCCATAAACAGGTCAGTTTTGGTAAATCAATGTTATGAAAAGCAACACCATTAAGTAAAAAAAAAAATGGATACCAGCTTCATCTCTTTGAAATTGTAACTTCAACCATTGAACTACAGACACCAGTTCAGATTTTGTTGTTTCCTGTTTGATAGGATGACAGAGTGGAGAGATGACCAGTACGCCGCCATTGAAAACATGGCCCTTGTTTTGTTTTTGCTCATCTGGAGAACCGGTTCCTTTCGCCTCGCTCTCTCATCTCTTCTCAATAGGCTCAGGATAAACATCTGTTACCAGAGACACCTTGGGAGATAGGGCAGCCTAACAGATTGTGTTTGAGGATGAGGAAAAGGTTGTTTTGATTCAAAAAGGAGGTGTGACTTACCACATAGGCTTCCTGTTAGTCTCCTGACCTTGCCAAGTCGAGGAGATAACAAATTATGATTTTCAGTGGAGATGCTTTGCAGGATTGTATTTAGGGCTGGAAAACTGGAAGATTTGCTTCGAAATATGTTTTTTGCAGTTTTGAAATCACCCAACTGGCTTTTAATGTGTCTCTGATATTTTTATGATGTGAAACTTAATTATTGCTTTTCTGAATAGTTGTAGGCTGTTTAAATTCGGGGGGGAATCTACTACATGTAATAGTATTGGTAATATTTTATCCGCATCTGCACATCCAGCTCATGGGGACTGCTTGAGTTGTGCAAATTTCCCTACGAGGCCAGATTGAAAGCGGTTAGTCTGCATATTGTTTGGGTTACACTGCTCTCTTATCAGCTATTATTAGCTGGCCACTCGCTCTCTGCAGTTGCCTTCCTTCCAGTATTTCCTGATTGCATTTTTCATCCCTGTCTCGACTGCGTCCCCAGTTCTAGTGTGCTGTGTACTTTCCCTGGCAGTTCCTGTATAAGGCCATAATTGGAACTGTTTTTAGAAAATAGGATCTCAGAGGAAGCTTATCATGCCCTTGCCACACCAGAGCAACATGCCCCGAACCTCCGTTGAGACACGCCCCAATTACCTCTTGACTTAATCATATTTTACACTGGAGTTTGTAAGCCAATGTTTTGCCCTGTTGTCTGTCAAAAGCACAGCCAACGATGCATGGATTACATGATGCGTTGATCAGTGTTCCCAATATACCTGGTAGAAAATGAAAGAGGTCGGAGGAATTGAGACCTTATGTAAATATTAGTGTTATTATTTCATGGCTTGGCACAGACTTTCATCCCAAGTGACTCACAAATTCTGGAACCCATTTGCAAAGCTGAGCTTTGCACCAAAGAATGCAGGTAAAGTACGTTGCTCAAGGGTAGAGCCGTTCCACATAATACGTGTTGTATTAAAACAGGTTGTGCTCAAATTAAATAGACCCATGAATTGAAATGAAAAAGGGCCCCTTTTGAGAGGAAAATAGATTAGTTTTGCTGATAGATGATCGCTTGAAAGCTCTGTGATGTGAATAAGTAAATTTTGACCAGTTGCAGTGAAGCTGATTTATATCAGTTGAGATGTTGTCCTGGGGGCCACTGCAGGGGGATGGAGGATATGGCAATTCATCCATGAATACATCAAAGCCTTCTAAAGTGGCTTATTGCTACAGATGTGTGTTTTCATTGTTTACATTGTGTAACCTAATTTACTTTCCTGGGAGGAATTCCTAAACAGAGTTCTGAAGACGTTAACGTCAAGTTAGTAACATAAAATGTTGTGTTTGCCAAACACTTCTCCCTATGTAAGTCTGGTGCAGTACTGACCTTTTAATAAGACTATATTTAACAGAGGTCCCTATGGGTCTATTCATTACCGTTGTAACACTAGCTCAAGTACCTTAGTGGAAACTAGAAATTGTGGTTCCCCTCAACCAAAACCTGCTCATTATTGTCCATGTGAACAGCTTGTCTGATTCGTTAAGTGTTTCCCGCTCTATGTGCTCAAGAGACACAGAGGATACAAAGGAAGAGGGAACTGTAGGAAGAAGGGATGATGATAGTAGGTTGTGGTTTAGCCCGAGCGTGCTCGAAGTGAAATATGATTGATTAGTGCATTCTTGGGTTGGCATGCCCACACTGCAGCTGAAACCTGTTAACTCAATGTGCACGGACTGAACCGAATGAGGAGTCTAACCTGTTGTGACTGCCGCATGGCAAATGCTATGGTTGACTGGCCAGGCCACAGCTCAAGTAGGGTAAGAGAGATATAAGCAAACAGTCTACTAGGGGATTAAATGCGTGACACTGCATGTCCATGTCTGGCAGAATATGCATAGGCCTACTTGTCCGGGTGTTGTATTTGTATGCTATGCGTGAAATGATGGGCTGTATTTTTCCTTGGTTGGCATGAAACATAATACAACATGACAGAAACTGACTGTTTCTTAACATCTGTTTGCAAGTTTTACACAAACATAGCATTGTGCAAATCTGACCAGAGAAAGACACAGCTACATCCTGTGGATTACCAGGGGAATGTGATGGTACATGAGATATCACATTCAGAGTTGTCACCACCTTGAGTCATCTTTGTTGGATCCCTATAACAAATAGGTTCTTTTCCACACTCATCATTAATCCTTGACGGGTTAATGTGGATTTAACACAACTCTCGCAAAGGTCAGGTTAAATCAATTCTTGGTAAAGCCAGAGCTTGGTCCTACCGAGTCTGCGGAAATACAATAAGAAGCAACGTGATGAGTGGGATGTGAGCCTATCAGTCAGCAGCCATTAGCGGTCACATCAAAGCTTCAATGAAATCAGAGTCTTGCTGAGAGCCTTCATTATAAGGCTGTTTTAGAGTCTGCAGGGCCAGGTTCCAGATCTCCCTCGATCCCACAGTGCTCTATGGGGACCGGTACCTCTGCAGCAGCATTCACATCTTAGTATTCATTCAACTGGGCCAAGTTCACATCGGTTTCTCCCACTAATTAGCAAACAATAAGGTGAGGAAGGGAAGCGTTTTGAATTCATGATGGTATCAAAGAGGTTATTTAAATCACTTCTCCACAGGTATCTTTATCTCTATAATGAAACTGGCATTAGCACATTTTCCTCTCCTCAGCAGGAAACTAAAATTATTTCTCACACCAAAAGACAGGTAAAATATACTGTGCTGATTTCAGAGAGTTCCTCCGTAATACAGTGGCCAGTCTGTCCAAACATCTCTGTCTGCAGCTTCATGGGTGGCCTGTGCAGTGAGGACAATCATTGTAATCTTGACTATGGTTGGGGAAATAGTACCTCACCAGGAGTTCAGTGTGGCTGTCACAGGAGTCCATGCTTGACAGGCTCGCACTCGAAAAGTCCCTGTGCTGAGAGTGACTGTCCTCTCTCTCCTGTCTACCCCTTATCTGTTCCCCTCAGCCCCTGCCACATGCAAACACACACACACATCTACACACACTACTTTTATTCACCCATCACACAATAGTTTGCCGCAACAACTGTCTCCCTCTTCCACCTCTGTTACCTGCCCACTCAGGGAAGATGACATGTGTTTGATGGCTAAAATCACTGCACTGTCTACCTTCTCTGTCTCCTCAGCAGCAAGCACACCACGGCCTAAGGTTGGGGGGGTTGCAGGGATGTTGAGTGAGTGGCATGTTTGTACTGCTCAGCACCTTCAGAAGAGATTTAATGTAGCTGATATGTTGTTTTGTTTGTTGCTTTGTATGTCTCTCTTAATTAGCTACATGAACAAACAGTTAGAATGTGCCCCCTCAAAGCCACTACAGCTAATCAGGAATGCTGAGGAGCCAGAGATGAAGAGCAGAATGACGCTGACCTCAAAATGTCAGCTGGTGTTGCATTTCTTATTGTTTACTTTCACTATTCCATGCACTGGTGTGCATAATCACGCTTAAGGCTCTTTGCATATTTGAACTCAGCTTCTTGTTCGTAGTTTTTTCTTCTAGAATTAGTTAGGATGGGGAAGAAATCAAAATTGCTAAAAAAGTCTTGTGGCTTTTTTGTTGAAAGGAAGGAAGCTCATTATGGGGAAACGGACTGAACCTTGGCCACCCATGCCATTCATTTGGGGAGCCATGAGGCTCATTATCCTTTTGGAGAGACTATAGGTCAGGGCATCACAACCTGCCCTCTGCAATCGCCACAGCAACAAGACCAGCAGAACTCCAAGGTGACGTTAGACAGCACATTACAGTCTTTTGCTGTTATCTTATTTGCTAGTCGGCCAACGAGCCAGGACGAGAGAAGGATGAGAAGAGGCGACAGCTGCCAGTCACTATGAGCTTGGGTGATTGATGGTGGTAATGCAGTCTGTTTAGGGACATCAGCATCACTGGTGTTATTGTTCTTTAAGGTTTCCACCTTGCAGCTCCCAACTTGGTGCAGTGTCCCACAGCTACATGCACAAGGGTAAGCAACTTAATTCACTGATAAATCACAGTATGTTCTACTTTTACCATGTATTCAATGTACCATAACATGGTGGTGGCAGGTGTGCCTAAACCAAACACAGGCACACACCTGAGCTAATAAAAGGCCTGGTTCAGGCCATATTTAGTCATTTTATTTTTAGGAGCAAACAGAATAACCTGCTATTATTTGTTTGCTTGGTTGACAGTAGACATTTCTTCCTGCTGATTGTACGCTGCATGCGTTACTTGCTTCAAATTCTCTGGAACAACAACAAAACAAAAGTGAAATCAATGTGTCCTGATACTTAAACTGGTATGCCAGTGAAGATATTTCTTAAAACACCATTAGAAGTGCTGTTGGAAATTCTCCCTATTTGCATGATCCTTTTAGTCAGATAGCCTATGCACTGGGTATAGACCAAAGAGCCCAAGCAGAGTAACTTACAAGAGGCACATAAAAGGGCCTGGATTCCAGCCTACTTCAGGGTCCTTGCCTCTATGGAGCTCTACTTTGTGAGCATGTTTATGACTGTAATGGGTGTAAGAGGCCTGATAATGCTCCCAAGAGTCTCACCCACACACTGAAGAAGTTAATAGTATAGCCATAGAGACAATGAAGAGAAAGGATGTAATGGAGGCTGCAAGGTCTTGATAATCTAGCCTTCAGAATCGTCCTGCTCCACCACTCCAGGTGAACAGTGTGGCTACATTCTCCTGCTCCTGTGTCCATGTGCCGCCCTGCGCCATGCAGTCAGAGTTCAGTTACTGGTGGAAATGCTGCATGCCATGTGTCATGGCATTTGAGGAGGAAGCAGCCAGCTTGCATGCTCCTCTCATGTCCACCATCTCCTCACTAAACAGACAGCTGACTGTTGCCAACTTTGCCTGTTACTCATACTTCATCTGCCCAGGAGCACAATGCTCTTGTATGGCTCTTTGTCCCTCATACTTTCACTGATATGCTAGTGCAAGGCTCTTTTGAATACCAGTAAATACTCTTGGTTTTTAACATACAATTAAGACGCCGCATTTTGGGATTGAGCAGCTTAATTCGCAAGTTACTCATCCATGTCTCTTACCAATCTTTAATAAGACAGAGTAAAAAATATTTCAATGATGAAAAAAGAGCACCATATTAACTGTTACTCTGGCAACACTGCTTTTTGGATTTCACCTGTCTTCTGTCCTTGGGTTAAACAAATCAGTAGCAGAGTTCTGCCACGGGCACCAGATGTTTTAATCTGTAGTTGCTATTGGAAATGATGGCACTTAGACTCAAGGGCCCTTTCTTAACCTTGATAGAGCTCACTATCTACTCTGAGCCTCTTGGCTTCTTTATATACCCCTGGTTACATTGTCGCCACAATCTGCCCTCAGCACTAACCCAAACACGTCCCCATCTCTCTGAGTCTGACTCAAGGGAAAGAGAGTGAGAGAAATGGTAGTTTGGATAATGTTTATGAATCCCGCTCTTGCTGCCCCTTCCTGCTCCTCAACCCTCCCTTTGCCTGAATCCCATGGCTGACTGATAATGGAACAAAGCTGCTGTCCACTCATCTGTGTGTGTGTCACATGTCCTGCTTGAATACGCCCTCAGTTATGGTGAATCATCTATGACAGAGTAACTGGAGCACATGGTCACTGTGCCTCCTGGCTCTGCCTTACCAGTGCCAGTGCTGAATCCATCGCCTGCCCAGGGAGAGTAAAGAGAGGGCAGGCAAGACTTTGCTGAGATCTCCCCTCCCTTTCCCCTAAAGCTCGCAGAGATCCAGCCTGCATGGGTGGCCCTGTCTCAGGCAGTTTGCTCTTAATTGAGTTGCTCACTCAGCCACTGGCCCTGGGGGACACCTCTGTGTCACTTCCTATGATTAACCTAAATTTCATCCATCGTCCAAGACTGCTGCCAGATCTGGTGAGGCCAAGAATTATGTGTTGAGACATCCACAATAAAAGAGCAACGCAAGGTAAAGGAAAGGGGTGAGTAGAGGGCCAAGGTAAGATTTGATGATGGTGGCAGAATAAATTCACCCGTTAATGCACACATCTCATAAAACAGAAAAGTGAGGATGAAGATAATTAGGAGACCAGGTAAAAGGTTCAACTTTCCTGCCTCAGCAAAATATATACTGCATTGACATCGCACAGCCTACATTGAGCTGGTCAAGCAGATTTAAAAAAATGGCCTCTTGTAATACCTAGTTCCATTAAACAGCATTGGTGCAGACCAATTTGAGCTTTTAGCTCTGGCCAAGCTCCAGGGGATTGGATGGTAATGTATGGGGCTTTCTGTGAGTTTGTCTTAGGTTAGGTTGCTCATTTCCTTAGTAAGTAGCACGAGATCAAAGGCAGTGAGTGAAGAGCCATTTTGTCCAGTTCTACACTGGGCCAATCAGACCTTTCGTTTATTGGCACACCAAGAAGCCGTATAAATCACGTCAACCAGCATCGACCAGAGCCTTAGTCATGAACAGTAGCTCACAACAACACATGGATTTGCTGCTGTCTTTGATAAATGTGAAGTTATTTAACAGCTTTGATGGCCGACCAATCGGCGAGTACCATTGTTTTCCTTTTTGGTTTTCACAGCTTTTTCGCTCTCGCATGTTTTCTTTCTCACTTGCTTCCTTTTTCCTGCCTATTTTGTTTTCCAAACACTTGTGTGTGTCGGCAGCTTTCTCCCTGCCAAGGCACTCATGGAGAAGTGATTGGCATGGGGAGTCTGTGGGCCAGCAACCATGAAATAAATATGGATGGTCATGAGTGAGATGAGTGAGGATCATCTGTTTTGCCATCTGCTTGTGCTAGAGCGTGGATGTAATGACTGTAGTCCTGCCTAGCCTAGTGAGCCCTCCATTGCCGCGGAGGCGCCTGACAGAAACACACACTTACTGGGCCCACGAAGTCACACACAAACACACACACACCATGCATGGACACGTTCATTCATGCATGCACACACACAGTTGCACAAAGAAACACCACTTATACTGTACACAGTCAGTTGTTCCCCCTTAAGGTTAAAGTACACACCAGTGCCTACACGTAGAGCCACATTGACACAACATCACAGCAGTGGCTTCCCTGCTAGGCCCAGGTACAAAGCCCTGGCTGCTTGTGTTCAACTGCTCTGCCTGTTCTGTAAGCATCTGGCTCACCTTGGCCATTAGAAATGGCAATTGCCAGGCAGAATTGGTGTTGGTGATTGTTCAACGGGCAGTGTCCTACCATGAGACGGTCTGTTAGTGTCTCTGCATGAGGAACACCATGGGACTTGTGTTTGTCATCCCCCAACACTAGCAACTCCCCCACCACCCCTCTGCTCGGTCCCCCAAGTAGACAATCCTCTTTTTTCCTTGAATGGCATCATCGCTGAAGCCTGGTAACAGTATGTTTATTAAGAAAAAGAAAGGAAAGGAAAAAAAAAAACAGGCTGTTGAATTATACATATTCCTTATGGAGGGTGACACAGTAGGAGCTCTCAGAATCAATCTTGACGCTTGGATGGAATCATAGAGCGCAGAGAAAATGGCAAACATTGCTGTGGCTCAATGGCCTGATGCTCTCATAAATATGTTTTTATGGCTCTGAATGAGTTGGGGCACAGAGATGTTTGGTGCACATAAAGGTGTGTGTGTGTGTGTGTGTTAGACTGTACAGTATAATTCTTCGTACTGGAGGTTATAAAACATTGCTAATTTAATTAGATTGTACAATATGAAAATCAATAGCATGCCAATCATAGTTTAGCGCGTTATGCCTCATTAATCAGGAGTTCGGTGCAAGAAAAGGACTTGATTGCTGATGCTATCTTGTTTCTCAGTCTGTCTTGCAGAGGATGCTGTTCCGGCACACTGTTTTGACCATTTGCACAACAAAGTTACAAATGCATCTAATGTAACACAACACTCTCAAATCACATCTCATTAACTGGATCCTCTGTGGACAATGTGAACATTCTGCTGCCTCTGATTTTTCATCCGTCCTTTGCGTTAAGCGTTGTCTTGGGAACTCAGAGAAAAGCAGGCGACTGGGGGTGGAGTGGGGTGAGGGAGACTGTTAAGAGGCTCTTGAACTGTAGTCTACTGCCAGTGGAGAGTGCTGAATGAGAAAACTGTCCGAGAGGAGAAAAGAGAAGCAGAAGAAGCAACAGATTCATGGCTGGGATGATTTGTTTTGCTTGTCGACACCCCCTCAAGCTACCAGCCTCCACTATCAATGAAATACACTTGAGCAAAGCCAAGCATAGCTCCATGCCTTGTACAAAGTCATGGGATGGGAGTGTTAAAGCTGCTTCAACACTAGCAATGTAGCTTTTTGCTCTGTGTTGTTTACAGTCTCTGTTCCAAAGTTCCCTGTTTCTTTTTGTCTGATTAGGAATTTCACAATGTTCTCTTTGGTAAAAAAAACTCTGTGTAGAGAGAAACAACGAAGCAGCCATCCCTATTGAGCTGTGATGTTTTTCTCCCACATTCAGTTTGAAGCTTCACCAACTGGCACACTACTGCTTTTTTCATATTGCCCTGGCATTTAAGCTACAGCGAAAGCACTCTTTGAAATCTGTGTCTCAAAAAATAAATAAAAAAAGTTATATCTGTCCCCACTGATGTGTTGCGGTCACAGGACACACTGCCATGTTTTGAACCTGTGTAATGTGGTGATTAATGTTGACACTGTCTGCCCTATACCTTATTTATCTCCTGTCTTATTGAGCCGTGGGGAATCACAAAGACCGCAGAAACTCTGGATGCCAGTAGTGTGTGAGCATGATGCAAAGGGAGTCCCATACCTCTTCTCAGGCCGTTCTTATATGCCCTTTAGCTCTTTGATGATTCACCTGCCAATAATCAAACTTGCCTCACTTTCATGTCTTGTATGCTCCAATAAAGCTTGATAACAAGTTGTGGATTTAAATAGCACAGGCCAAACTTTGGCACCAGCATTATCGCTCTACCCACATAGGGCTAGAAATAGCCAAGATCTGGCCCAAAACGTCACAGGGAAATTGGGATTAAGTTCAGCTTGATGTCGCCCCTCTCTCCACTGCCCAGATTTCCACAAGCACTTTCCCAGCAGCACTCTCACATCTTTGTGGGTCACATCACAGAATTCCTGTCATCAAGGGCGATGGGTTTTAACGTCAGGGACTGTGATATCTCCTCCCCAAACCCTTCCCTCTGCCTCTTTCCTTCCACCGATAACAGCTAATCCTTGCCTCACATTAAACTGTGACCAAGATCAATTAAAACCCTGCTTCACCCCGATAGCAATCTCCCTCCGCAGCAGCCACTGGTGAGAGAAGTTGGTGTGTCTGTGTGTCTGTGTGTGTACAGTATGTGAGTACACATGTGTGTGTGTGTGTGTGTGTGTGTGTGTGTGTGTGTGTGTGTGTGTGT
>NW_022280043.1:1502793-1553919 GCF_004355925.1 Anarrhichthys ocellatus
TGTGTGTGTGTGTGTGTGTGTGTGTGTGTGTGTGTGTGTGTGTGTGTTGAGGAAGAGAGCTATAACAGAGAGCCATCTCCATCCTCTTCAGTGGGTTGCAGTCGGTTGCCAAGCCGCAGGGAGAGCCTGCCATTGATTTTCATCGCCTCTTAACAGAGATGAAAGACAATAAAAAAACAATAACCGTGATGATCACAACACTGCTGGCCATGTATGCATATAATGATTATCCATATCGTAATTAGCATTCTTTTCTTTGTTGTAATTATTTTTTATTTGGCGCCGGCCTTATTGTTATGAATTCTGTATTGAAAATGAATAATGCGCAGGGTGTTCGTATGTGTGTTTGTCCACAGCTGTGCTAATACAATACTGCTTAATACCCACCACGTTCTCCCTTGACCCGATCCCCTCCCCTCTTCTTCAGTCTATTGCGACTGAACTCCTTCCTTTTCTCACCCACCTCATGAACACATCTGTTGTTTCAGGATGCTTTCCCACGGCTTTCAAGACTGCTAGAGTCACCCCCCTTCTGAGGAAACCATCACTTGACCCCTCTGATGTCAAGAACTTCAGACCGGTGTCTCTTCTACCCTCTCTTTCCAAAACACTTGAACGTGCTGTCTTTACTCAACTATCCTCCTATCTCCACCAAAACAACCTCTTGGACCCTCACCAGTCCGGGTTCAAAGTGGGTCACTCGACTGAGACAGCCCTCCTTGCGGTGACGGAGTCGCTTCACGCAGCGAGATCTAACTCTCTCTCCTCTGTCCTGATTCTCCTGGACCTGTCTGCGGCGTTTGACACTGTTAACCACCAGATCCTCCTATCCACCCTCGAGGGGATGGGCGTTTCAGGCTCTACACTCTCCCTGTTTGCATCCTACCTGACAGATCGATCCTACCAGGTGTCATGGAGGGGCTCTGTGTCGGAACCACGCATGCTGACTACGGTGGTTCCACAAGGCTCAGTCCTGGGCCCCCTTCTCTTCTCGCTCTACACAACATCTCTAGGTTCTGTTATTCGCTCGCATGACTTCTCCTACCATTGTTATGCCGATGACACCCAGCTGGTCTTGTCATTTCCCCCCGGGGACACTCAAGTGGAGGCACGCATCGCTGCGTGCTTGGCTGACATCTCGAAGTGGATGACGACACACCACCTCAAGCTCAACCTGGACAAAACCGAGCTACCGTTCCTCCCGGGGAAGGGTTGCCCGCACCGAGACCTGTCCATCACCATTGATGATACCGTGGTGACGCCAACTCGGACTGCGAGAAACCTGGGTGTGACCCTGGATGACCAACTGTCGTTCTCAGCAAACATTGCATCGGTTACACGCTCCTGCAGATTCCTGCTCTACAACATCAGGAGGATTCGCCCCTTCCTCACTGATGAGATGGCGCAGGTGCTAATCCAGGCTCTTGTCATCTCCCGCCTGGACTACTGCAACTCACTACTTGCCGGAGCCCCGGCGTCGGCCATCAGACCTCTGGAGCTTGTCCAGAAAGCTGCACCTCGCCTGGTGTTCAATCGCCCCAAGTTCTCCCACACAACTTGCCTTCTCCGTTCTCTACACTGGCTACCTGTAAGAGCCCGCATCCAGTTTAAGACTCTGGTGCTAGCCTACAGGGCAGTGAAAGGAACAGCTCCTTCCTATCTCCAGGCCATGGTCAAGCCCTACACCCCGGCCCGACCACTTCGCTCTGCTACCTCGGGGCGACTGGTTGCCCCGTCGCTCAGAGGTCCCTGCGGCCGATTGACCCGGTCGCGGCTGTTTTCTGTCCTGGCCCCACAGTGGTGGAATGAACTCCCCACTGACGTCAGGACGGCAGAGTCGCTGCCCATCTTTCGGCGCAGGCTGAAAACTCACCTCTTCAAGAAGGCCTACCCTTCCGCTTAGCACTTACTTAGCATTTATTGTATTCACACTAGCTTATTGCACTTATTGTTTTTATATTAGTTTGTGGCACTTATTGCATTCCTTTGTTTCTGCACTGTACGTTGGTTCTGGTTTATGCTCTTAGATGCTTGTTTGAGGAAAGGACATGCACTTATTACTTCTGGTGACTAGTTGTTCTCTCGAAAACCGATGTTGAATACACTTATTGTAAGTCGCTTTGGATAAAAGCGTCTGCTAAATGACTGTAATGTAATGTAATGTAATGTAATGCTTAATATGGGTCTGCACCCTACATTGTTCCTCCTCTCACTTCTTATTTTTGGATCAGTCCAATGGAGATCTCTCACACAAAGAGGATTCTCCCTGCCTATCGTTTTTATTTAGAAAGTTGAGTGTAAGTGGGCAGTATTTTCTGTTGAGTACGGCGTGCCAGTTTCATGGTGCGGAGTTTGTTTCCAAAACCATTGGCATCATAGTGAAACTGGTTGGCAGAAATTGGAGCTTTGGTCCTGGGGTGCCAAATGGGCTTTGGGATGTGAGATGGAGGGTTGGGTAATGGGAGGTGGGATGTGGGGGGAGGGGGGGGGGGGCGCCATGAAGGTAGACGATAGGGAGGGGATGGTAGTGATCACGGCAGGACAGGGCGGGAATAGAGGCGGAGTGAAGTCTCAAGGGCGCAGAGTGGCTGCCAAGCCGACTGTCATGTTAGCCACTGGGATTGGCTGCTGTGGGCCTCAGGTTGTTTTGGTGTGTACATCAAAAGGACAGGCTGTGAACATGAAAACACAACTCATTTCCCCCCCCGTCTATCCCATCTTTCGCCTCTCCTACATTACTTTTTTCTTGCTCTGAGGCTCTCTTTTCGTCTGCTTTCCCACGAGATGCACATCCAAGGTGCTGCAGAATCTTTGAGCTCAGGAGGAGAGACAGCATGCCTGCAGGGTTGCCACGACAAAGTGCAGGAAGGACCCGGGAGAGAAGAGGAAAGGATAGAAGTTGGTAAGATGGGCGGCCAGTAGTCTAAAAGACACAAACCTAACTATTGTGTTATCAGAGATGACAGAGGAAATGTGTCCATCATAGTTTCAACAGAACAGATGACCCAAGAAGACTAAACATAAGCTTCTCACTGGAACACAAAACCACGAGGAAAGTACCATCTGCTGCCATTCTCACCCTCCTTCAATTGTGTCTGTGTTTCATCTTTTGCACTGCTGTCAGCAGTTTCAATTACATCCTGCAGCTTATGTCTATAGTCTATTACACCAGCTTGGTGTTCATGTGTAAGGCTGCGGGTTGACTTGTGTTTGTAGGCTCTCTTCTTTTATTGTCTAGTCAAAAGACAATGTTGTTGTTGGCCTGCGAGCAGTTTCCTCCCCTTCACACCGCAGTGGAAGAATTAAGTTGTGAATGATCCAAATTCAGAACAAAGAGATCCAATTCTGATCCCTGTTATGTTGTTGTTTTTGTTTTCTTCCCTTTTTGTTCCACACTTTTTATTTTTAGTTTGAGGAGCTCTTTCCTACATTTATTCTGCTTAGTTGTGACCTAGTTTATTAGTTTGGCCAAGCCATGGGAATCAGGGGCAGATTAACTTTCAGTTAGTTATCCCCTGCACAGCTCCATATGTCAGAGAACGCTGCTATTAAAAAAAAAAAAAAGAATAATAAAAAAAAAGAAAAAACAAATTGTCACTAAAAGAGTAAAATATCTTGTAGGAGTGAAAGGCCCATTGCCAAATGAGCATCTATCCCTAACATGAACAAACTAGAGGCTGAATTATGCATCTATTAACTTATTTACAGTCTCTCACTCATGTGTTGATAACGACAAATGCAACAAGGAGAAGGTTTGAAATGGCTTTGCGAGATAACAAAATAGTAATTTTTCTAGCATTACTGCAAAAGAGAAAATGACTTAGCCTTTCTTCAACCTACTGCCCGTTGTCTCCGCTGTCAACTAACACTCGCTCTATAAACGTATAGGGCAAAACACAAAGCCGCTCAAGAGGTTCAATCACAATGCTTTCGGTCTCCACACACCCCTGTAGCCCTGATGTGAATCGTAATTACATTTCTGAGGATGGGCACACCACATAGGTACCGCAACACCTCGATGCAGAAACATACTTCAGCCTTGAGAGTTTGTGTTGGCTGCTTAGTTTAGAAGTGAGTGGCGAGCCGAAGGAAACGGAGATGGATTGTATTACTCTCTTCGTATTTCCAGCTGGAAGTCTTTCAGTACAGCATCAAACGACAAACACATCATCACAAGTGAAAGACATGCATTGATTTCTTCATCATTGGGTGGAATATCATGCATTAGTGCTTTGCAACTTATTGTTTTTGAGTGATGGGCTGATAACATCTTAGGAGCGTCTTGAGTCGTCTGTCATTTGCCCTATACATCTCCATTGTTTATCTGTCCTTTTTGCCCGATTAAGTGTTAACACAACCATGTTATTCACAGCCTTGCTTGTAATTAAGCATATTCAGGAGTGATAATCTCAAAGCATTTACAGGGTTATCCAGCTGAAGTCGGCTTACAAAAGAAATCAGGGATCAGGAGTAAATGACAAGAGGATAAAGGGATGGGAGATAGGAGAGCACTGGGGAAGGGAGTTCTGCTTCTCGTCTTACTTTGCTGCAGTCAGAGGGCGGATGCTAGTGATTATTAAGATAGCATAGAGATACGAAAGATCTTCAGGGTGTTAGTTCCAATTCTTTCGTTCTTCGACTGCTGTGTGGTTTCTATACAGTACATCACTCATTGTATCACATGCTCACACTTATGACCCCGTAATACTGTCGCATATTGAAGCAAATCCTTCTGAGCCAAACTATTAGATGGAAACAATATGGTGTAGATAACATGCACTCATTTATTGTCATGCTACACTCATGCTCATGTCAAAAAGCTAAAACATCTACGAGAGGCAGGATAATAAAACCATTACATTGGATGTCTAAGGGTAAAAATAAATTAATCCTACTGGTACGCCTAACGGTAGTGTGACGTAAAGAAGATCCATATTAGTTTCTTAGATATGCAAACACATGAACACATTTGCATTGTGACACAGGATGCATAAGTGGTTAAATCAAGAAAAACCCTAACCAACACCGTGCAGGACATTCTGAGCTAATTATTTAAATGTAATATGGAATGAGCAATTTAATGACCTCAGGAACAAATGGCACACTTGAAGTCAGAAAACACACACAAGCACACAAGAACTAATCAAGACTGGTGAGTCCTGCAGGAAGATCACTCATCTGTGTGTCTGTCTTTCATTACCTGCCCTGCTTCAGGCAAGGGCAGTTGCATACAGCTGCCTACGTCCTCTGTAGCGCATCCCTGCAGGACCCCCTCATGGTGGTCCCTCCTCCCCCACTGAAAAACTACCCATGGCTAGTTTTAAACTTGTATCGGATGATTAGACTTGGGTTGTATCCCAGAACACCGCTCAGCCCCAGCAGGGATTCAGCAGGGAGCATCGCAGCCAATGCATAATTTCTCAAGATGGGGGGACTCGCACTGAGCCAGCGAGTCCCAATGCTGCAACGTCAGACATGTGAAAAGCTTATTGAAGAACTAAGTAAGAGGGAAAAAAACAAGATTGGACCTCTTCTCTGACACCTTCAGATAGAGTGGCCAGTTTAGTAAAAATTCCAAGTCAACGCTCATTATTGGATAAAGAGAAGCTTTTTTTCACAAGGGGATAAAAGTTCACGTTTCTACTTCCGTCTCCTGTTTGTCTTGCTTTCTACATTTCATTGTCTTCTCCTTCAAGCTCCTCACTTTCTGTGAAGGGATGCTCAGGAAGACGGTATGCAAAACTCTTCTCAAACTTGTCCCCATCTTAATTAAAGGTTTAACGGCTTTCCTAAGTTTAATTTTGTATTCCTCTTCAGTTATCTTATCTAAATGGTATAATGGAAGGCAATTCTCTAAATCTGAAGAGAAAAAACTGCATATTTTGGACAACAACAGCAGCAGCATAATGTTATGAAGATATTTGTGGGCTTCTCTATCTGCCAAATGAGGAGATTGCAGTCTCTTTCATCCAGTTCTAATCAACGCTGAACATGTGGGAAACTAATGGTGTTTTTCTGTTTGCAAAACAGCGCTCGCTTCACCTCTGAGTGGGACAGTATACCGGATTGAACAGATTATAGACTGTGCTGTACATAACAACAGGTCAAACGTACAAAATGTGCATCTTTTATTTTTAATGGCTTATGAATATTAAACTGCCAGGGTCACTTTGCAGAAATATTTCAATGTGGAAATCAATAAATTGTTTTTTAAAATGGAAACCTGCGAGCATTTAGCCTCACCAAAAATGTATATGAATTACCCTGAGCTTAATCTCTTGAGCACTCTGCCAGGCAGAAAAAGCAGCAGTTCCTGACAGCATTCAGTGTGTGTGAGAGAGTTTTAATGCACGTGTGCATGGCTGCGTACGAGTATTCTCAATTTTCTGTTGCGAGCCTTTTGTTGTGCCTTTTTGCACTGTTGACTGTAGTTTTTGGGCGCCTGTGTGTACAGTGTATGACTTGATTCCAGCAGGATTTATGTGTACAGTATGTGTTTCTGCAACTATAAAGGCATCTTTCATTCTGTCATGCTCATAAATTTAATTTCCAAGTCAAGAAACATGAAAACAGGAATTAAAAAAAACAGACTTCCACTGTGGTTGAATGTGCGCCAGCATACTTTCAGCCAATTTTTTTTTCTACTCAGCTTTTTTCTTTATCCAACAGTAAAACGTTTTTACTGGGGGTGATTTTGCAGACCTATCTGCCAAGGGTTTTAGGAAGAGCAATGGTGTTACCATGGTGTTTGCACCCCTCTCTGTGTTGTAAACAGGAGCCAGTGATTCCCCATTGGGATGATTTTGCATGCAGGTTGGAGAGAGAAAGCTGCTGGCCCCCCAAATGCATTCCATCACCATCACCCTAAGGGTCCACTGCTGGAGCCTTCAACACATAGAGGGAAGGAGGGAAAGAGAGGTTTGGGGACATAGAAAGGAATGGGGATATTAGAAAGTGATAAAGAAGGTTTTCAGAAAGATGTGTTGTGGTGGACGAGCGGGAGGAATGTATCAGAGAGATACAGAAGAAAGCAGATGCCGAGAATGGCGAGGAAGGGAAATAGAGACCCAACTATTATATGGAAACAATAAGAACAGGGACAGTAAAGGGTATAGTGGGATTAAATGCGTTGAAGGTGTAGCTGTCTGAAAATGTTACCCGGGGTGATTGCTCCTCTGGAGCCTCGGGGGGGGGGGGATTATTTTGCATGAAACTTCAAAAATCAGCCCGAGACAACTATGAGCAGCACAACATCAGTGGCTTCTCCAGGAAATGTTATCAGAACCGTCCTCGGCGGTCATAGTGAGGCCACATACGGAGCGCTGGGTTAGTGATAGGAGCCATACTGATGAGCTGCCATGTTGCAGTGTGAGTCTGAGGCAAGCTGGTAAAGCTTAGATGCTGGTGTCTTATCTCAGGCTTGATTTTTTTTATTTATTTACTTTTTGGAGTCCAATCCTTTTATCTGCCATCTAACCTGCATTGACGAGATAAAGCTGTGCTAACTTTTCCATAAATGCACTTATCAGAGCTGTACAAGCTCTCCAATGCCAATGAGATGGGCAGGAGGATCACTTAGCATTCAGTATGCATGCCTTCACCTGCACTGCCCACAGATATACACACACACACAGACACACACACACACACACACACACACACACACGCATACACCTACAGTATCTGTGCAAAGCACTGAGGCACACACACAAACTCACTTTTCCACTTGTGTTGGTGTGTCTACAGGCTATTCACGGTAATAGCTTGGGCTTTCAGCCCTAAGTGTGTTTTTTTCTGTTCCAATCATACAATAGTGCCTGCTGAGCTGGCAAGTAAGAATATCAAATAGCAAATGAAATTCCTGAGAGCCGTCTGCACCAACACCAACTTGTAACATGAATTTTTCATCATTTGTGTGTGGTAATATTACCTCATTAGAGTACTCAGACAGCCATTCAATAAGCATGGTCATTCTCCCAGCCAAGACTGGATCAGTGGTTGTATCAAAACACCTCAATTCATTCGCCCGCCAGCACACACTGATATATACAGTGTGTATATATACACACACTCACAGTATCTTGCTGTACATGCATGTCACTGATATGTAATGAGGGTCATCACAGGAGACAGACATGGAGGAGACACTGTGAACATATTGTGTGTGTGTATTGCTTTGTCTCATGCACAATCAAATATAAAATAAATGCATACTACCCACAGAAATACTCAATCTTTCTCTCACACACCGTACTGGCCTGTGTCCCCCTGTCTCTTTCAGTCATCCTTCTACTCCTACAGGGATCGAAAGGTAGCAGACACGTGGGTGAGGGGTGTGAGGGGAACTGACTAAGAGTCACCAGCACAATTGCAATTTCTATACAAATTTTCTATACAAATATTCAAAGCAGGTCTTAGAAAGTCTAAGTCACTCTGATGTGGTGTATTCATTACTCTACTGGCTCTCCAGCCTTATGCTTATCCTTATTTGGTGATTTGAGCTCCTGGTGGAGGAGAAAACACCATTTTCACCTGCTTTGGTTTGTGGGATGAAAACATCACAGGTTAGGACATTGCACATCGATAGCATCTAGCAGGAGTTTAACACATGTGGTAAGGAAGGGCTGGCTGATTATTTATTCATTTTTTTTCTCGCAAGGGATACATTTTAAAAAGAAAAAAATGGACGTTTGACAGTTACACTCAGTGAACCACCGAGCAGCTGCATCTTTTTTTTGTGTGTGTGTTGAGCTAAAAAGCTTGCCCTAATGGACACCATGGATGCAGGCTGCACAGATTAAGTGGCATCGGTTGTGTGTGTGTGGACACATCTTTCATATCCGTATGTGAATGCATTTTTCTGAGTCTATGTTCCACGGCAGGCTATTTCCTTACCTTAAATTGACTTAGAGGGCTGGGTAATATGGATGAATTGCAATATCACGGTATATGCAATTGGTACATAATCAATTTGTTGGAAAATAAATTTGAGAACAAGTTAATCGATAAAAATAACCAAACAATAACTTCTGTTTCGACAAATCCAACGATGTAATTTACATTGACAAATCACACTGTATCACATTTATGAAAAAATCTATCTATATATATCTATCTATCTATATCTATCTATATCTATATATCTATAGATATGATATATATATCTATCTATCTATATCTATATCTATATATATGATATATATATATAGATAGATAGATAGATAGATAGATAGATAGATAGATATAGATCTGTAGATAGATATAGATCTGTAGATAGATATAGATCTGTAGATAGATATATAGATCTGTAGATAGATATATAGATCTGTAGATAGATATAGATAGATAGATATAGATAGATAGATATAGATAGATAGATATAGATATATATAGATATAGATATATATAGATATATATAGAGATAGAGATATGAGATATATATCTATAGATATGAGATATATATATGAGATATATATATATATCTCATATCTATAGATATATAGATATAGATGTTTCAACAGGTCTTAATCCACATTACACGGATTTAACATGAGATACACAGGGATTTAAGAAGATCAGCGTCTGCTCAGAGATGGAAGGAAAAAAAAATCTCTTTCCCCCTCTTTTTGTCATCCCTATATCAAGTGAGGCCGTGTGCATGGAGGGATGCTGCAGACATTTATTTTTCATTCTCGTAATCTTTTCTGCATGTTCATGTCAAATATATTGTGGTAACAAGTCCCACATATTTTTGCTCTCATAAGCCCCAAATCCTTTATCACTGTTGTTGTCATGTATGCTTAGCACAGTGATGTTTCTTGCCCAGCCCCCCCAGCCCACATTATGTTTGCTATTGTAATCATCTTATTTACAGGTTATGGTCCCATTTTAAAAAAAAAAAAAAAAAAAAAAAAAAAAAAAAAAAAAACTGCCTCTGATGATCTCAGTCACAAGAATTCATCGTGATGAGGCATGATGTTCATGATGGAATCAGGAATCGCTCCCTGACTAACCGGTCTGTGGCACCGCTCCACCGGCTGCCTCTGCGTCTGGTGGAGCTTGGTGCATTCTGCCGTCTCTGACTTCCCCCGACCTTCATCGTGCCCAGCCCTACAGCACAATGCACAGCTTCTGTTTGCCTCTTGCTAAGAACCAAATCTGGCAGCAAGGCCGCTTAACAACAAGAGGCTGCTGCACTGTATCGCTTTACACTGAGAGAGACAATTAGGCTAGAAACTGAGCATGAATAGGTCCAGTCGGACTCCCCCCTTTTATCTCCACCAAATCAGATTCAAACCGATGAGCCCATCCTTATGTACAACAGCTTTTTGAAAAGACAGTGTTTCCTTGCATCAACATTTGGAGAGTTTCATTTTGCTGAATGCTATATTTTGAAATTCATGAAAAGAAATGAGAGAGGGGAAGAAAGATGAATGACTGTGTGTATAATGAAGCCTTCCTGCAAATCTAGTGATTAACTGATAGAGAATAATATTTGATGCAGTACACACTTCACGCCTATAAAGAGTGATCATTTTTGTTGCCACAACACATGAAACATCACTGTCTCTCCACAACTGAAGAACAAAATCTACAGTAAGCCACAAAAGGAAAGAGGAAGATTTGAAGAGAGGAATTGTGTTCAGCAACCATGGCTGCCTGTGTCTTGGCCTCTGTCAACCTTATTGCTTTGGTCCCATTTCTGAGCTCTTCTCCCTGCGCCAATATGATAAGATTTACTGGCATGTCCAAATGGGTAATCTTGTTTATTCACTGTAGCTGTTTGGATCCCAACATCACCAGGAGAATTAAAGCCTCTGAATCTCAGCAGGAGGTCAGGCGGAAAAAAAAAGGAAATGTAGTTTTCTATCTCTATTCTGGCTCAGTGTTGGTGTTAATTAGTACTGTAACAGCTGATATTATTTTCACTGCAGATTACTATTATATTCCCTCCCCTGTTGTTGATCTCACTCCATATATTTTTCTGTAGCTTGAGCTCTTCAACCCAGCATGCCCTTGCATGCGCGGATGTGTACTTGCATGTGTGTGAGTAAAACAGAGACCGAGAAAGACTCCTTCAGGAGTATTGTATATTTGATGTTGCTGCTGTTTCTAAACGGTGCTGGTTCGACAGCCACATATCAGATGCAACCCTGATTTCTGCAATCCATATCATTGATCCAACATTCACCCAGCAAATTTCTAATTTGCCACTAAATTATTTAATTGATCAGTTGGAAAAGCTTAGTAGTATTTGGGCCAGAAAGGACAATAGAGCTGGCAGCCTGTAGGTTAAGCGGGGAGGTGCAGTCTTTCACATGAGCATGCTCTCCCTCTGTGAGAGATCTTCAATTCTAAGAGGCTTGCAGTGCTTTTGCATCCCCCCCCATCAATCCTTTCCCTCCATTCAGATAAGCTCTTTACCACTTGGTCTTATGAGGGAAGTCTACACTGAGAGTTGATCTCATGCTTTTCCCCCACAAATCCGCTTTGCAGATCTTTCTTTTAGAGCCATTTGACATTCTGCATTACAGCCACGTTACTTTACAAACACTGTCCTGCTCTCACCCCCGGACCTTAGAAGGTAAAGATCGACCCACATCTTTGCTCGTCGCTGGCCAGAATGTTGTGAAATAGGTTGAGCTTAATCTGTGATACAATTTCACCATCCTTCCATGAGGGCAGTATGAAAACAATCCCAGCTGAGTAGATGTAATCTTGGGATCCAGATAGCAGCAATATGTAGCGACCACAAACGCTGGCACAACATAGCCCTGACATGGCTATGTGTACGTCACGCTGCAAACAGAGTGTGCGTCTGTCCTCTTGGGGCCGACAATCTCTCCATCAGTGAAGCGGTTGACTCACCAAATCAATTCAGCAGCAAGGAAGAAACAAACTGTGTGGACAAGACATCTTAGGTGACAGAGAGCTTTTATTTGCTCTCTTTCTCACTTTCACTTCCTAATAGATAAGACATCAAGATACCCGGAGGGAATTGTCTGTGGTGGTGTGTGTGTGTGTGTGTGGGTGAATGGGTAGAGATGGAGGGGCGGGAGGAGGATGCAGGTTGTATGTGATTGCATCAGCCATAGCGCTGAATGTGGATTCCTGGATTTCACTCACGTATAGTGGGACCATTGAAAGGAAACAGGTGGCAGAGTACGGCGGGGGTGAGGGAGGGAGGGGGGGCTATTGTAATTAATGCTGCAGATGCTGCTTTCTGCAGCGCATCTGGGCAGTGCTCTCATTTCCAGAAATCTCCTTCAAATTCTCTGCAAATCCCTTCAGGCATTCAGAATGTCCCCTTGTTGGTTGACCATCACCTCCTCCTAACTCAGGAAGCATTTTCTTTCCTGTAGCATCAGTTCCTCTTTTTTTTTTTTTTTTTCTTCAACTTTTTGGCTGCATGCCTCTCTCAAAAAGAACTAAAATTCTTCGGACCCCTAGAACCTCCACTTTGTCTTCCTCCTAACTCGAAGCCCGTCACACACCCACACACCATTGCATATTTCAGTAGACCAATGTCATGTGTTTGTGCGGTCACAGTCGTAGGAGTCTCCTCTGATTACAGTGTGCTCAGGATTAGAGGGAATCTGCTCTAACATATTCACTCTGGTATTATGCTGATATCCCCTGATGCTGCTTCACAAGAACTCCACAGCCAGGCAGGACGCTACCTCACCGCAAACGACATGCGGAGCACCGGGTGGAAAATAGCATCAAAACTATCCAAATGGGACAACAGGGGGTTGAGTTCAGAGGCAGAAGAGGGAAGGAAATACTCAAAGTTTGTATGGATTTAAGTATGAGTGTTGGAACCTTTTAAATAAAACATAGGGCAATTTAGAGGGGCAGAGAAATAACGGAAATGATATACTGTGTGAAATATCATCTGCTCTATTCCACTCAGCTGTCATATTGTAAAACTGCAACATACGATACTTACAGGAGAAAAACAGACGTAGACATATTTTGATTTGCATTCATTCATACATCAAGGGCACATTAAAATAAGGGCAACAAATTCAACAATCTTCTGAATTTTCTCCCCTTATCTCCTTCAGCTCGGCAAGCGCTGTGCCAACGAAGGGCTGCGGGAAAAAAAAAAGCATCTTTGCATAAAATAGCAAGCGAGCAAAATCTAAAACAGTTGGTGAGGAACTCTAAATAATCACGGTGCTTTTGGAGATGAATGCATTAGCATAACTTAGTCCCAGCAAAGTAATCACTCGTCTCAGGGTGAGAAAATCCCCTCCAGGCTCATCTTGCTCCTGCTGCTTCTATCCCCCTGAATGACTGACCCCCTGAGACTGAGGGTAGGACACGTGGCAGAGAGGAACAAGTTTGAGACCCCTATTGTTTTGTGACAAAGTGCCTTCGGCAAGTGATAAGATCATACACAAAGAAGGATAAATCCGCTACAAAGCATCATTTGGTCTTTATTCCCATATCACTGTGAGAGTGATCACATGTACAGAAGAGCCAGCGAGTACGAATGGAGCTATGACCAAGTCGGCATGTGTTCATTGTAGGGAGTCTACAGATGAAGAGAGGAGCATACAAATAAAGTGGAAGAAATACTTTGTATCTAAATTAAAGGCATAGGTTGATTTATGAGTTATGCTTGGACAGATTATATTTGTGGTATAACTGTGCATTTTAACACTGGGGTTTAATGTGAATGGTTTTTGATGTTTATTGCTTTTATCGTCCATTTTAACAAGTCAGAAAAATACAAAATTTGTAAAGAACAACAAGAACAACAACAAAACGTTTAGTTTAGGGCGGTTTTAAGGTTTAGGCACAATCAAAAAATGACACCCCTGCCATGTAACCCAATTTATCTGATGTAAGGTAGCATGCTGCTATCAGTGACTGACTATCTAATGACATGGCATGGGGATCAGAAAATGGCATGCTCAGTGAATACCGTCTTGTATTGACAATTTACAATTTAAATTTATATTTTTCAAATCTATAAATGGAGGTGGAATTAAATATTTTCACAATATCCACAATTGAATGAAGCTTGCAGATGTTATACTAGTGAAAATGTAACAGTTGCAAAGAATGAAAACAGCATCGATGTTGGAGAGTGTTATTTATTTTACTTGCTTTTGGATTATCCCATATACACATGATTTTAGCCAAGCTAGTCCCATCATTTAACATACCATCAAAATAGAGAAATACATTTTTAGAGGGCCACTAGAAATAACTGAACTAAACACTCATTTTCATGGTTCAGAAGCCAAGAGAAACAATAAGTGGTGAAGTGGGGAAATATTGAACCACAATGTTTGCATGATTCATATTTTCGTCCAAAAAAAACAATGCATGTATCAAATAGATAACTTACACATCCTTATCTACATGCTTAGCACATAAAAGCCTACAAGGATTCTAGATACAGCAAAGTCTCAAATCATTCTCACAGCATTCTGCGGAGGCGCATTCACAAATCAGACAACAGGTGACCGAACGGACCAATAAATGCAAAGTAGAGGAAACGACACATTAATTAACGCACAGCAGGTTCTTCTGTCTCTAGCAGTTCATGGTCCGGAGTGAGTGTCTGTGTGGAGTCCAGGCAATCAAGGTAACGATACAGTGTGTAAAATAATCTCCTTAACCTCAACAAGACAAGTGAGGTGTTAAATAAACACAGACACATTTAACCATCAGAGGAAAAAACAGTTAGCAAATACATAAAAAGAAAGACCATTGATAGCTGCATTCATGTTAACTTTAAATCACGTTATTTAGTGTTAAGGTCTATTTAATGTTTTCGTTCAGGGACCTGTCCATTTCGCAGTGGTTTGATAATGACAGCAGCTTTCACCTTTCTTCCCTTTTGTAGACTTTGGTATTAAGGGTGCAATATCAGGTCTGACCACAGCCCAGAGGGGCGCTGTTTTGCTCATTTGAGGAGAGTTGATGAAGAGTGGGAAAGCCATGGCAGAAAGGAGGAAATAACGTGTCTGTTACGTGACAGAAAAGCAATAAATCTCTGTATTGAAATGTGCAGTGCTGCTATTCTGGGTAGTGTGGAGTCATGGCTGGCCTTGGATCATGAAAGAAAAAGTCACTGCATTTTACAGAGGCCACTACTTTATGAAATTTGATGCTAGCTGTGCATATTTCATGTTTGGATAGTGGAGGTGGTCATGTTTGCTAGTTATTGAACCCACATCCATCAAAAAGTAATTTAATAGAATTAAGCTATAGTCTACATATCTTCCTTTTACAGCAGAGACTATTTTATTGTGTGTGAAGGGATAAAGTAAACTGCACTAGCAATGTGACTCCATCATTCATGTAAATTGTGGTGAACAAAACAACAAACCTTTGATGCTTGTCTATATTTATCATAGCAGAGCATCATTTGTACCTCTTGCCGCCATAAAGGGTGACAACTTTGAGATTTCAGCAACATTAATCAATATTTTTGTTCATACTGCCATTGTTTTAAATGGCACCATCAGACCCACGTGGAATCAGCATTCAATCAGCATCTCTTAGCAGCTCTCAGGCTGCTCACAGAAAGTTAACTCATGGAACTGCTGATATATCTTTCTCATGAGCTGTCAGACTAAACCTAAGTAAATGTTTTTTTTGCCAAATGCAAGGCCAATATTTAGTCATGTAATGCAGTCAATAGGTAGAATAGGGCCTCAATATAGTATATCAAGGATCAAGGTTGTGTTTTTCAGTCTCCTTTTGTTTTACTCAGGGTCAAAAATCAGTAAAAGCAGATTTGAATGACAGATGATGATAGATAAAGGTGCCTTCAATTTGGAGATGCATGGGGCCTTGTGTTTTGTTTTCTAAATGTAACTGTTGGCACTTCTCTACAAGTCAACTTATCTTTGTGAATACAGTGACACAGTTGCTCAGACCTTGTTATTCAAATTTGGCAGAAAATATTTTGTCTCTGCATTACCAGAGCTGTGACATTTTTATTTTTTAAGAAATGTTGCTGTTGAGCTTTTCATATTTCCTTCATGCTTTCAGCACCAAATGCCACTGATGCACTGTATGATGGTGATCCACAGGATATATGGATGACTAGTATTCTGAGAGGTTTTGTTGTCATGTTAGCAGTCTTTTATGTCTCTGTCTTCATGTGGGTAATGCTAACAAAGAGTGTCCCCATTGAAGTTTCCCTAAATTTAGATTCCGAAGAATCTGAAAGTGGCTAAAAGTGAACATTTCCACTGGAGCGCCATTCTTAGAGAAAACAAAGCTCACTCACAACTGATAGAGAGCCTTGTGTTTCACTGTCAGAGAGAAACGTGCACATTAGCATATTCTTGCTAAAGTTCCCTTTAGTGGCCCATATGGATGTATCTCATGAAATGCTGCTGCTATCAGCATTGTGGGGAATGTTGCATGACTTTCATTGTGGCATATTTGGATGCATTCCCTCTTCTTTCTCTGCCTCTTGCGGGTTGTGTGCTAACTGATCCATGAGTGCATGCGTTTACTGTAAATGTGGCAATATGTTGTACTCAAGCTTATCTTTTATACCCACATCACATCAGTCATTTCATTCTTACCTTTATTTCCTTGCTTGCAGTTGCTGATATGGCTGCCTGTTGTCTCCTTTAATCAGAAACAGACGGTGTTTTAACAGCTTTGGATAAAATAGAAAAGTGTTTTTTTTTACTTGCTGTGGGTTCTCAAGCGTCACATGCTTTTTTCATTGTGGAGATTCTCTATGTTGACTTGTTGATGAGTCCAAAAACTTCACTCCTCGGATTGCCACACACATGCACACGCCGACATTGCTGCACAAGCACTCAAGCATGCACACTCCCCATACCACCAAATAAGTCATATAAAGCAATTTGCGCAAAAGCTATATTCCTGGGTCAACTTTTCCTGAAATGTGAAACAAAAGCTGTTGAGTTGTGTTCACTAGAATCTCTGGCAAACGTTTCCCGGTTTTGACTGCAAAACTTGGCATCTTTGGTAGTTGGCCTCTCAGTAGGATGGCCATAGTTTTATGTGTGTGTTTTGTTGTTTGTGCATTTGTGTGTCTCTTAGCTTCATGTCTGTGCATTACTATGCATACGTTTTTTTGCAGTGAATATGATTCGGATGGAAATATATGTTGAATTACTAATCTAAATGAGAACGAATGGAAAAAAAGGAGTCCAGGAATAGAACGTGGGGATGAATGGTCGATGAATAGAAGATAAAAGGTTCTGATGTTACAGATGTTATCGTTTAATCCACCCACTTTCATGCCCCACGCCCCACTTCTCACTTCTCGCTGTATGTGTGCATGTCTGTGCGTTTCTCTCCTCTATCGTCTCCGTTTCCTCCAGCCTGAGTAAATGTCAGAGCAAGCTGCTGCTCTTCCCAGACCACGCCGTGGGAGACGGACCAACCTCATCGCCGTGGCAACCCTCTGTTCTGACTCAAAGAAAAGAGGCAAGGGCGGAGAAGAAAGGAACTTTTATGCCTCTGAACCCCCACTAGTTTCCTCATCCCCCCCTCATCCTTGTGCATTGTAGCCCAGCCCTGAACCATGTGGCCAAGCTCCCAGGCTTCACTGTGACTAGAAAGGAGGAACGAGAAGAGGACTGCAATTACTAAGTAGGTGACGAGGGATTTCTAAAAGTCAGACTTTTATAAAAGTAAAAATAAGACGTTGTAGACATATTGGCAGGGAGTCTATGGGACATTGTTCTTTGATAGATGCTCGACAAATTAATTGTATTCAAGAAAAACAAAAAACATACACAATTCTAAAAGAAGAATCTTGCCAAAGACATTTCTCATATAAGGTAAAGAAAGCACAGAATTTCCAGCAAGTCAAGGAAATGGTCACATTAAATTTCCCAGAATACTTCCTTGGCTTAGAGCCATTTCATTTGGTTGGTTTTACACCAGCAGGAGGCTGCCTGATACTTTTCTTCTCTGGAAATGGCTTTCTTTTCCAAGCTGACTTGTCACCTCTAACTAGAAGTGTACCTTAAGGGATTTCACTGGTCCTAGGGAGAAGTCGTAGGAGCCTGGCCAAAGACTGTCACGCATATCCAGAGTAAAGTTTTTTTTTTGTGTCAGCACAATTGGTTGTGGCACTAAGTTGAGTTGCTGAAATGACAGCATTTAGCTATTACCCTCCTTGAGGGAGAGGTAGGAGACTGTTGGGGAGACAAGAATCAAGAGAGGGAGTATGGCGGTGTGGTCAGAACGGAGGAACCGTCTGGTTGTAGGTAGAGGACCATATTTAACGCTGGCCAAAGCAACAGTTTGTCTCTGGTGCATCCATCTTTCTGCATGTAAATTTGCACATTTCCCACTGAAGGCCTAAATCTGTCCATTCTGCTCCTGCAATTTACACACACACAGGCCATAATATTCCTCGTGTTTGTTTGCTGCATCTTGTCTGCTCTAATATTGTATCGATTCCTCTCTTCTTACTTTTGAAAATTGGCCTTGATAGACACATATACTCACCTTTTCCTTTTGTGAGGCCCATTTCATTTCACCCACGCCAACTCCTTTGCAGGCTGCTATATCACAGTGAGGCTGTATCTAAGGAGAGGAAAGACTACAATTGTTCTCCTTCACCTTTGCCATCATTAGAGCTGAACATGTTTACATTCCGTCACTCTATGTGCTTGTATAACGGTGAAAAATTAATACAGAAAGGGTTGAATGCAGAGCTACGATACAGTATACTAGGGCTGTGCAAAAATATTGATATTATTATCGCAATGTTTTTTTTAAACAACGGCGTATCGATATGTCTGTGACTACTATCGATACATAAACATTTAAAAATGCTGTTTGTTGACAAAATAAGAAAATAAAACAGTAGCTATTTTATTTTCAACTGAAGTTGTGGCAAGTGCATTTCAGTAAAAAAAAGTGTTCAGTGACAAAATGACAATACAACATGCACTTTATTTTGATATATTTTTTTATGGCAAGTGCATTTCAGTTCAGTGTGTTCACTGCTGAGTGACTATGTGCAATCCAGATACCTTTTGGAGTAGTTTTGATGCAATTTGTCCGCTGAGTTATTAATATTTTATTTTTACGTATTGGACGATCCATGTGATACACAGCAAGTTGCATTTTCAGCTTTATTTATACATTTTCATAAAAAAGAATAAAAAGAGTATTGAAATCTATTGCAATATGTATCATGTGTTACACATACACAGACACATATGCATGTTCCCTGTACAGGCTTGTCGTGAGAGCTGTGGCAGGTGTGTCTGATAGAATTCCCAGGCCCTGTTTTGGGGAATCTTGATCACATGAATTCTTTTGAAAGTGTGCGTGCATGCATGCATATATATATTTTTTTGCGAACATGTGCGTTATGAGTGTCTGCATGGACTGTGTGTATGCAGTATACACACTATTATGTATGCATAATAGTGTGTTCTGCTTGGTTGGCTGTGCGGGTGTGCGCCTGAGTTCAGGTTGCACATGACCCCGGCTCCGCTGGGACATTCGTGTCTTTCATGTCCCCTGTTCTGTTCCCCCTTAAATCTGGGTCAAAGGATAAAAGAATAACCCCTATCCGCTATGATTCACACACACTGACACACACTGACACACACCGGGCTCTCTGAAAAATGACTTCCTGGAGATTTGAGCGGTGACAAGGTAGCATTGTGGAGGACACTGAAGCAGACAACTTTCAATTCTCCCTAGATAGCAGCAGAAACGCTGTCCTAAATCTAGACCCTGTCACCTCTCTATATTAACAACAGTTATTCACCGCACCGGTTACTCATCCAGTCCTTCCCCATCGTACGTCTCCCACTGTCTCACTCGGTTTGTTTCAGTACATCTCACAGTTGACCTTGCATAGACCAGATGAGAATGCTGGATTTGCAAGTCGGCAGCAAGTCTATTCGGAATGCGTTGTGGCTCAGTGTCTCCAGGCATCTCTGTGTCTGTCTCTCCTTTTCCTCCTCTTGAAGACTTCCCTTCTCTCCCTCACTAAGGCCCTTCAACAAGGCTGATGCTCTGGACCAGCTTCAACCCTCTGAGGAGGAAGAAGCCATGCATGGGGCATTTGCCCGTGTCAATGTGAGCGAAGGCTTTCATGGGTATGTGTGTGTGTGGCAGTTAAGGAAGATAGACCTTGCCAAAGAACATAGTGAGCATCCTCAGTCCCATGCATTTCTGAGCAGTGGCTGTCATAGAGGTCTTTTCTTTCTCTTGTGGAAAAAATAAAAAATACTGGGGGGCAGCAGGGAATTGTTCCTGCGTTGGGACACTCTGTCTCTCTCATAACTTCAGCCCTGTGGGCCTCAGGCGTTGGAGCAGGGCAGTGTGTGTGGAGGATGTTAAGACCTACTGCCTGTCATAGATAAAAGCTGCAGACCTTCTACTAGCAGTGGGACACAAGCATCTGGGACGACCACTTGCATAGCCTTATATCTATGCAACACCCTGCTATGCACCCTTGCATTCACTCATACACAAACTGACTAGAAATCCATGCTAGGCAAGGGTGGACCCTGTCAGATTGATGGAAAAGTCCCCCTGGCACACTTTTTTGTCTCCAACAACTTTTAAAAACATTTACATAGACCCCCCCCTCACTCCCAAAAGCTTCTTTCTCTACCACCTCCTTGTCTCCATCCTGCACAGCCAGAGCAGCACATTGTCCCTGTTAATGGAGGGAGGGTGTAACTTATGTGTCATTGTGTGAACAGTCATCAGTGCCTGACAGTGGTCTATAATGACAGAAGGCCGTTTTCTCACTCAGCAAGGACTCAACAGTGGACTGCAAAGAATAAAGGTCACCGTATGCCTCATGCATTGGTTGAAATGCTAGCGCCATCAGTGTGAGCATCCAAAGTGCATCATTGTGGCTTGTGGAAACATCGTGATCTGCAGTAGTTCCAGCTGTGTGCAGCTCCTTGGCTTGTGATCTGTTCAACTAACAGTTCTATAGAAAAAAAAAAAAACATGTTTGTTTTCTATTTTGTACACCAACATGTTTTACTTTGTTATAATGACCCAAACTGTGCAGATATGCGAGTGCCAAGATAAAGAACACAAGCTTGATTATTTAAACAGTGCCAAATAAAGAGTTGTCTCTGCACAATCCTAAAGAGACCATTCCCTCTTTCAACAAGATCATATCTCTTACATCTCTACAGTATTGCCCAAAACCACCCACATTAGTTGAAAATATAAATATTAAAGTGATATTGTTCAGTTATTAAACAGCTACATAAGATACTACAAAATGTATAAGCTCTCTATCACAAGCTGTCCCATGTTTTAAGCAGAAAGATGTTCTTTATTTATGTATGTTTCTAATACAAAGTTTACAGCATGGTATACAGTACATGGTGTCACAGTGACCGTTAAAAGTATATGGCTCTGGCATAGTAATAGTTAATATGTGGCAGTTCAATGAGAACTTGCTAGATTCTTTAACAAGAAGCACCAACATGTAACTGTCCAATAGAATACTGTATACCACATCTTCAGTTCAATGATTATTGGTCATTGTTGAACATGTAAACAAACGAATGCATCAACTTTCAGTGTGATCATAGGTGTACTGAGACCTTAAGGGGACGATAGCGGTTGCAGACTCGACCCGTTTGGTTTCTCCTCTCCAGTGAGTCAGTTGCTGATCTTCTATCTTTACCAGCAGAGCCATGAGCAGTGAGAACACAGAGCTATCCTGGGAAATTACCCTGTCGACAGACGGCACATTGAGACTTCGTTACCACAACCACCCAACCTAGTGCCTCTCCAGCCTGATCGAACGAAGCAACTCTCCATGACAGGGTAAACAAAGCAGACTCACCGGTATGATGAGGAAAGGAAGTTTTTTTTCATGTGATCCAACCGCTGCAAATCTCTGAATGCCTATGTCATTTTGTGTGTTCATGCATTAGCGTTTACAAGTGGAAATGTCGAAGGAAGTCTCTTTGTTTTAACTATATAAGTACTGTATGTTTATTCTCTGTGTGGGTTTCTTAATAAGGGTATTGTATATGTACATTTTTCTGGATGTGTCCATATCATTATACTGTATACCATATAATATATTCCTGTGTTTTGGTATTTGTATTAATGTAAATATTTGTGTGTGTTTATACTATTTCTGTGTGTGTGCGCCTTTCTTTCTCTGCCTGTTTGTGTGCTTCAGGCGGCGAAGACTGTCTGTGTTGAGGAGAAAGAAGAGGCAGAGGAGAGGTGTAAGTCGGAGACTGCAAGTAAACAACCTGCAGTAAGAACAGCAAGTGTCAGTCTTCCCGTCTCTCTCTCTCGTCCACTGCGTCCGTGCCTTCCTCTTTTACTTTACATTCCTGCGCTTAAACAAACAAAGCAATTGTGCTGCAAAGTCACTGAAGAACTCGTTCAGCAAACTTCCGGGCTTTTTGTGCCTAAATTGATAATTGAATCGACTATCACGATGTTATCAATTAGGGTGTTCATCCCCGGCTTCGAATCAAACAGTTAATTGGCTTGTGCCACAGAGAGGTTGAGATGGAGAGCAGACTAGTGCAGGAGGGACTGTTGGATTACTTCACATGGGCTCTCAGACCTATTTGCATTGTGTCTGACTTTAAGTCCTTGATTGCCTTCCTGGTTCAGAAATTGCTTGGGTGCGAGCAGCACACAGGTTGGGTTTGGACCACGGTGACAAATCCTGACTATTTTAGTGGAGAGGGCAGGAATGCATATAGAGCGCACACAGCGGGTTATATCCCAGCTTTGATCCCAATCTTTCAGACAGATGCATGCAGGTTTCTCTTCCATTAAACACCCTTTCTTACTTTTTATCCAATGTCTGGAAAAATTCTTTGCCACCTGCAGTCAGCACTGCTTTGTCTGAGCACACAGAGCAAAGCATTTCAAGTCCGAGCAACCCTGCCGTATTGATCCACCCCACACCTTATTCCATTTTGTCCTCTAAAACATGGCTTTTCAGTTGGTTGACTTCTATTCAAAGCTATGCAGTGAGACCTGTGTCAATGGGGAAGCTTGACTTCATTCCATAGATCTGGAAGCCCCCTGGGGGTTAAGCATAGGCTGCTAGACCATGACAGGCAGGGGGCTAATAGGCCGGATAGGATTGGATAAAAGAAGAAGGGGGGGGGGGGGTGGTTTAAAAAAAAAAGGGAAAAAAGTTTTAAGACCAGGACATTGCCATCTGCTTTTGTGGTGATGAGCATCAAAGCCTGAAGGAACCCTGTTGGGGTCCCTCTTTCAGATGGCCGTCCTACATATGGGCTTCATATTTCACCGGGACAGACAGTCAGCAAGGCCCATTGGGCCACAGCCGAGGCCGCTATTCTGTCTCCCCGCATGGTTTCCAGCCTTTGAGAAGAGCAGCGAGATCGCTTTTATTTCTCCTGAGAAATGTGGCTAATAAATGACCAGGCTTGACCCGGAGGATTTGGGCCTGCACCCCCACCTCACTAAATGAAGTGAAGGTATGGAAGAAGAGGGGCTCTGTGGGAAAGTTACTGTTGAGAGAAATGTTGGAGAAATGGGTCAGTGCATGGCTGCAACGACATGCTCCCAGGGTGATTAATTATTGAAGTGACTAATACTACATTTGCCCTGTAGCACTGGGGGCTTCAGTCTACATTTGTGACACCAAAACAATAATCAGCCCTGCTGTATCTTTCATATCCATCTAGCCCTCTTGAGTTTCCCTGTCTCCACGACTTCCTTTTAATTCCCACTCTGTTATTTTGCCCTTGCAGACTTCTGTTTTCCCCTTCTGTCTCCCCCACTTGACAAACGCAGACCTCATTATCTAATTATGCCGTTTCACTCATTTTCCCTATCTCTGTCCCTCCCTTCCTCTGCCTCTTTCAGCGCCTTCTCTTGTTTCCCCTCCATCAGTAGCATAGCCTCCATCTATAAGTGTGCTAATTGATGAGAAATGTGAAGGCCAGACACATAATATCAGTGCTGATGGAAACCAGCCACTCTTGTCTAACTCCACTTCTCCTTTTGCTAGACTTTTCCTGCCTCAAGGTAGCATATGGCATTCTCTCAGACTGCTGGACTCCTTGGCCTCCCACACAACACTGTGCATCCATCTCTCCCTCACTCACAGCTCCTTTATGGGCTCTCCAACAGTTATTTTCTCCCGTACCCCTCTCCCCTGATACTGTGCAGAGCCCCATCCCTCCAAATTCTATTTCACACAGCGACACTTCAGTGACGCTTACTGCAGAGATGGCTCAGGTCTGGCAGTTGGTGAGAGGAGGGCGGTCGAGTCTGGAAGGCACAGCCATTAGTTAAATATTAGCCAGACTGTGCTCTATTCCCCCAACATCCAGGGGAGGGGTGCGAGAGCCATATCCTTCCAAAACAATGGGCCATGAGGGGATGACTTTGTGCCCTCATGCTCAGATATATGTACACGCACACAAACACAAATTTCCCTTCCTTCCAAACCCATACAGATGGCGATCTCTTTGTTCTATTTTGTACATAAGGTGCAGTGCATCTTACCCCTTGAGAGATTTGTTTACCTTACCAAAGTACAAGCAGCAGGTGTAACAACAATGCAGGTGAGGTCACAAGCAACAAAAGACAAGGCCCACAATTACACAGTTGTACAAAGCAAAAACATGGTGGATATGTGTTGTGCCTGCAGATGTAGAAATACAGCAGTGAGGACAAAAGTTAGGTCCCACAGCAAAACTAGAACAGATGGTTACACACAGTGGAAGCACATATTCGTGCACCTTTTTTTGTATTGTGGCAAGAGGAAAGTGAAGAGTTATTTCCTGCTCAATAAAAGTCACAGTCTTGCTGATGATCACTTGGAGGTAGATATCGCTTGCTCAGGTATTTCTGTTGTCAAGCGCAGCATCTTTAAATTACAGTCGGACAGCTGTTTTATGTTTCTGATTTGACGTGCCTGTGCAGACCACAAGGAACAGTTCATCCTTGAAATGATCGGTCTGAATGGAAAGAGTTGTTAAGATAAAGAGGATTTTGTGTAGTTTGTTTTGCCTCCAGATTGGGAAACATTCTTTGTTGATTATAATGAGAACACTGTGGACACCATATAGGTCAGTGTTTGAGGTCTTGCTAGGAGCGTTGCTTTGTCTCTGTGTTTCACTCGGTTTGTGTGCGTGTCTCTCTCCAAGCCGTGGTGTATGGTGTGTGGGAGCCACAAGACACACACATACGCCGCACAGGATTCATGCTGTTTTCTGTGGTGAAGGGAGTGTAGAATTCATACTGTGAGACTCAGAGATCATCTCTGCTCTGCCCAGGAAGCCTCTGGTCAGAAACAGCTATCTCAGCACACTCAGTCTTCTCATTTTTTCCCTGCTCTTTCCTCTACTGTAACTTCCATATAATGTCCATCATGTGGTACTCCACTCTTCAGGTAACTTAAAGCAGTTGGTGCTAAAATTGGAAACAGTCTGATGCATGACTTAGTAGTCTGAATTCAACCCTTTTTTTCTGGCGGCACCTAAGCAGTCACCTAATGTCTCTTCTTTTTGTTGTGTTTTTGACAAGAGAGGTGGTTGGAGTCGGATATTTGAGCTGGTGACGAAACGGGCCATTTACATTTGCCAGCTTTCAAAAGCACAGTGAGCATAAATTCACCCTCCTCCTGTTTCTTAGTGGAACCTGACTATGTATCTACGGGGAAACACTATACTAGATAAGTAAAAACAACCCAATGGAAATGGATAGAAAGATGGATAGATTCTGAACTGCAAACTACCTCCTGTTGCCACACCCATGTTTCAAGCTTTGCTTTTTATTGTTCCCGAGACTCCCCAGTGGAGTCAACTGGGCAGGCACAGGTGTGAGCAATTACTGTAGTCTGATTCAGTAATGTACTCGCCTGCTCTCAGCTCTTTGCTCTCCCGAGTCCCAGACGAGGCCCATTGGGCCGGCAACAGTGCAATTAGTTCAATTTTGGTAGAGTTGATTCATCCAGCAGCAGCCCCCAATGCACATTCTCACTACAATAAAACACAGAACTAGGAAATAGGCCTAATCCTCACTTTGGCACTGAAGTTTTGCATAGCATTAAATTAATCCACTGTGTCAGCCTCAAATACACTCCCAGAATGCAGTCCAGAATTGGGATTTTTGTTAAAAGACATTTGTAGTTTTTGCAATTACGGATATTGTAGTGTTCTCGTTCAGTGTGTCGAAACTCCGATTTAAACACCGAGCTAAACCACAGTTAATGAAGACAGAGTCGTAGTAATTTTCACCCTTTTTACTGTCACTTTGTTCCTTTAACATGTTGTGTGGTGAAAACTGAAAATACAAACAATACAAAATATTCAGTCTTATTGTAAATACAAACATACATAGATCATTTGAACATCAACAAACATTCATAAAAAACACTGGCATTGTTCCAAACTTACATATAACACAAACCTATTTAAGTGACACATCAAACCCATTTGTCAAGACAACTGTACTGATATAAAATGCCCACTATGTCCAATGTCAAGTAGAGTACTTACAGCATTGCTCCTAGGATGCTTCCAGGTGGATGCGAGCAGATTAGACCTCTGAGCATGTGGCTCTCTTTTGTTTGACTTCAACCAATGAAGCTACCAAAACCGGAAGTGACACTCCGGAAGTGACAAAACAGGAAGTGACAAAACCGGAAGTGATCATGACTTGAACGAAAAGACAACATTACAATACTATCTTTTCGTTTTGTAATGAGCATAAACAAATTATCTATACAAAGTAGAAAAATGCCTTTAAAGGCAACACAGATATGTCTCTGATACATTTCACCTGTAGAGTGCAAAAAGCCCTGGTGTAGGATGCCCAATTCCACTTTTGATAACCAAAATTATCTTTGCCTAAATTTGTATTGATAAACAAATCAATGAATCAACTAATTGTTTGTATCATGCCTATAGTCAAACACCTTTTGTTGTTATGGGAGTTGGGATGATTTAATTCAGCACATACAGTAGCTGACAGTTGTTTTTTTTTAGTGGTCAAGATATGCATTTAAAGGAGTTAATTAGATGAGAAGATTGATACTGCTCACATATTTGTCTGTCAAATATGAAGCACAGGATATGTTAGCTTAGCTTAGCATATTTAAAGGAAACAGGATAAATAGCTAGCCAGAAATTTGCCTAACATCTTTTCTAATGGTAACAAATCAACACGTCATATCTCGATTGATTTTTAACCTGATCTCTATCTATCCCTTTTAGGGAAAGGAATGGGCAGTATTGAAATTCCCCTACTGACGATACTGCTTTAAGAAAAACAACAGAGATGCACAGAGGTATGAATATCTATGGAATGGAGACGCATGTTGCAATACCCAAAAATGGCCACAACATATAGTTGGGAAGAGCTATTTCACATTAGGGCAGGCTGAGATCAGTAGCCTAAATCAGATCAATCATCTGTTAGTCACTGACCTTGTACAGTCTCGGCCCACACTCATGATTTAGGGTTGATTCCTCACCATGATAGGTGACTTTTAAGATTGTGTTGTTTCCATCTTTAGTCCCAACTTGTTCATCAGACAGCTTACAAATCACTGCTTTCACCTGCTCTGGCTCTCCTTTTTCGTCAGTCGCCAAACAGGGGCATTTGCATTCTTTTTGCTTACGGGAGCTGACATTTTTCATAACATGGACATTCAAATTAATATCATCAATAACTTACAGAAACATTGTGTGCAATAGTCCATCGGCTTCCACCTTGTCTTCCCCTTTCCCTCTCAAACACACAAACTCACAGCGAGCGACGCAGCGCTGTGTCCTCGTCTCTGTAATTATCTCAGTCCTCAGGTTAGATGTCCACTTTTATTAAAAAATATATATAATTTCCAAAATTCAAAACATATTTTTAGCGAATGAAATATTCTGCTTCAATCCAAACTTGTTGCCGTTTAAGAAATGAGAAAGAGAAGTGAATGAGAAATAAAAAAAACGAATCTGTCATTTGACGTGATTGAGGCAGTTGAATGCAAAGAACAACTACGGGCTTCTATTTCAGCTTGGATTTCTCTGGGTAGCCAGGGGCGTGCTCTAGATCCTGCTCTTAAACTGAACTTCCTTCTCTTTGCTTGTATTGCGAACCTGTTACGTTTCCAACAGCAAAACTGGCATCCCAAAATATGAATGCTGGGGATGTTTTTGACAAGGATTGTTACAGTGTATGTTTTACAGTGTTTCTGGAGATGTGGATATTCAGCCCCATTAACTTGTGCCAGAGTATATGGCCAACCTCCAGAGAGCCTGTGTGCATTATTATGCATGGAAGTTTTACTCCACAGTTGGACAGAGTTGTGCTGAAAATATTCTTCAGGATCCCAAAGAGACTGCTGTTTTGAAGCCTCGAGTTCAGCAATTCGGCCGTCGCCATCTTGGATTACGGCCATCACCATCTTGACTTTTTGCAACCAGTGAACAGAAGTTACCATAATTGGACTGCAGAGGAATGACATACAGACGCCATATACGGCTCTGGTGGTGGCAGTGACCTGTCAATCACAGTAATCCCGCCCTAAAGCATGTGCCGCTTTATGGTGGATCTTACTCTAAATGGTACCATCATTTACTAAATGAACATCATGCTGTGTTGAAGACTTCAACTGAGACCATGTTTACTGAGGTAATAAATCATGTGAGAAGTACGGTCATTTTCTCATAGACTTCCATAAAATCAGACTTATTTTTGCAACCAGAGGAGGCCAGTAGAAAGAAAACAAGTTTTGCTGAATTTATTGCTTCAAAATGGACATTTACCATCAACATTAATTGGGAATGCACATAAATGGTGGCAAACTTTTCTTTTCTTTGGTATAAAAACTAAAGTGTAAGAATGTCCATTTGTGGTTTTAAAGGGCGTTATGTGCTGAACTATTTCTGGGCTGGGGACTTCCAGTGAATCCCTGGAGGCGCTGCTGGTTGCCTTGCATCCTCACGGTGACAACCAGACTTTCTTTTACACTTGATTTTTTTATGGATTAAACGTGCATATAACTGAGCTTTAGACATGTCTGAATGTAAAAGCATTGGCATATTCCTAAAAAATCAAGCCATTATTTTAGCTTCTATTAGTCTGCTTACCTACCTGTGACTAACAACATACCCACATACCCAACATTCTGGCTTTCTTATAGATTCCCCCAAAGTGAGAAGCCTATTTATAGTTTTTATACAATTTCTACATGATGTGATGGTAATATACTGTATTTTGTAGCTAATAATTAAATAAAAATTCAGTTCACACATTTTTCACATCAGTACTCGGGTCAATGGCCTTCATCATTATGTATGCATGTTGAAATATTTAGTCTACAATATCCCAAGCCTGACTGTGAAGATGTCAGCACATAGCATGTGAGCCAAAGTGGCGGCTCTGATACATAGCACACTTACCCCATTCACAGTAATTGAGATGCAATCCCTCGCCCATATGCCGTGTATTTGCCATGCACACTCAGCAGTACACACATGTCCATAACCCTTTAATCAATTAGTCTTTGGGTTGCATGGGAATGTCGGCTGGTTGCACTCAGGAACCCCTCCAGTTCCACACACACACACACACGCACACACACACACACACACACACATACAGGCAAATCACACTAAATCTCCAATCCTTCCCCGGACATCCTCTTATACCCTTTCTTCTGGATGAAGTCTAGTCGCAAAAAAAATATAAAATGAAATAAGCATATTGCACAGGATAAGCAGATTAAGCTCAAAGCGTATATGGCATGTAGCTGATATTGTTTATTGAGCCTGTGTCTAAAAATCTGCTTATTTCTTGCCATGTGTGGTCTCAAAACATGCATGCTCTACTTGAGGTCACAACTTGCTGTAAATGAACCCTATAGCTACCCACCTAGCACACCACCTCTCACCACCTTGCGAGATCAGAATGCATGGCCTGTAAGGTACTTTACCTTTTGCACTGTTTAAGCAGCCTGCACACTCATTTAAATAGCTTGATTACTTTATTTCAATATGTGTGTGTGTAAGTGGGCTCATGTGTTTATGTGTGAGAGAGAGAGAGAGAGAGAGAGAGAGAGAGAGAGAGAGAGAGAGAGTTTACCGCGGTAACATAGTGTTCTCTGGCACTTTTAATTTTTTTCGATTATAGCTGTATGTGGAGCCTGGCTTATTTGTTATTATATCATCAAGTCTGTGCTTATTTTAATAAGGCTTATAATGAATGGCACTATTAGAGTGCTGAATTCAGGAATGTGCACAGGCAGAACAGCACTGATTGCCCATTCAGGTTTTCCACCCTGTTTTCTTAAAGGGGGTGGGGGGGTCTCAGGACTGATTCACATTATAATTAAAAATGTCCAACCATCCATATGCAGTTTTATTTCTGTATATGTTTGGCCCTGGAAGGGAACCAGGAACCATTGAATGTATGTGCTTGTTATTCTAACTTCATAGTGTTGTGCCTCGACAGTTCGTCGTGCAAAGCAAAAAATAAAACAACAAAAACATTCATCAAAAGTTATTCAGTCTACTGTTTATCTTCAGTCGATTTTCAGCCTTCGACAGATTTCACGCTCCCTGTTTAGGACCTTTCACGATGCGATTAGGAACGTATAATACAGTTTTAATCAAAAATCAAATATTTGAATCAAATCAAATGTTATCTATCACACTTCCCCTGAATATTCAATATACCTTTCAAAATAAAATCACATTCAAATATTTTGTATGATTCAAAACACTGTTCAATGCAACTTTAATCAGCACATTCTCCTTCGTCTTTGCTTGGTTTCTCACACTTTTGCAATTAAGCAAGCATTTCTTTTGAAGTTGATTGCCCCCTTCTTTCTCGTTGCTTTTGTCTGTAGTTATTCAAATGAGAGCATAGCGACCTGGCATACCACCCTGTATTGTGCCTGCTGAGTTTATACCACTGCTATAGAGCATAAACAAAGAGTGTTTAATTAGGTGCCTTGCACTTTATTAGTCCTTAACTCATACTTAACACACATGCATGCATACACACAAACACACACACCAGCATCCCTCTTGAATACACACACTGCCTGTGTTACAGTGCTAACTTATTGAATAATGAGGCTCTTGCTTGGCTTGAACAAAGAACTGGTAAACTGCAATGAGGGCCAACTTGTGTGTCTGCGTGCACTTTTGTTTGTGTGTATTTGTGTGTCTTTTTGGATGCTGACAAGGAGGAAGAGCTTGTTGAGAAAAATGTTTTCTTGGCCAGAAAACAGCAGCTTTTTTGCTAACTGGCCTTTTTTTGTCAGGATAACAAAGAGAAGCGGAAATATGCAACATTTAAAATCTTAAACTGGTGAAACACCTTTATCTTTTAACATACAGGCACATGTGTAGACATCCTTTGTCTGCTTGCTTTTCTCTAACTTGGCTCCCTCCTTTGTCCCTTTGACAACTTTGGCCCAGTAGACTCTTTAGGCCGGTCACCATGGAGACCCACCCTGAAGTGGCTTGGGAGTGGTGCGGGTCAGCGGAGGTCAAGCCGAGGGACTGTTTTGGTAAACGGAGCACGCTTCATTAGGCCTTTTGGCTTGAGGTTCATTAAAACTGCAGGAGAGGACATTCCAGGAGACTCTATTAACCAAGCAGTGACACGCTGTCAGGCCAACAGATTTCAAACATCTTGTGTTAAACCCCCCCCTCCACACACAAACACAAAAGCACAAATCCACACATATACAAAACATACTTGCACATGCACAAAAACAAGTGTAGACCTCATATACACGTGCACAAACACGCACACTCTCCCAAATCCCTGTGTCTTCTGCGGCAGTGCTGCCTCACTCTACCCAACACACACACCCTCCCTCACACAAAAGCCTCCATCTGTTGGCCCGTTCAACTTTCCCTGGCGGCCCTCTGGGGGTTTTGAGTCTGCAGATGGAGGGAAACCACAGTCACCCTGCCATTGCTCCTGTGACACCTTCAGATCAAAATAGATATTCAGAAGCAGGGCAGAAGAAGGAGGGAGTGCTAGAATGTTTTGGGAGTAAAGGAAGGAAAATAAACATTTTTTTTATGAAGGATGAAGCGTTACAGAGGTAGGTTAAGGGTTAGATGATTAGGACAGAGTGACAGGGTGAGATGAAGTTGTATGTGTGGAAAGAAAGTGAGAGAGAGCACAGGGAAAGAATAAAAGAAAGGCATATGCTCTGCAACCTGCTAGCAGTCCATATAATTTTAATCTTATTGTTCAAGTGGAGCACATGCCAGATAATGCGACGAAAATGCCTTAGAGGATTCTATCCGATTGAGGCACATGCCATAAGTAAATCAAAACAGTTAGTTTTGATCAAAATGCAAGCTATGGCACTTCAGAGGGAGCCTGTCAGATCAGTGCTTTTAGCTGTCTACTGTATAAGCAGGTATAACTGGATTATCCTTGTGTTTCGGTTGGCAAGCCTTATCATGTCGGCTCTATGGTTGGTCAGTTCAAACTGGGCAGATTGCGGTTTGCAGAGAAGGGGTTTAGCCTCGTTTGGAGCCCTGATATGTTAATTAAAGTGGATTTTACAAAAATGGGACGGGCAGGATGGCAGACTCCACCTCAACAACGCCATAAGCCCTTCTGTTGGCAGAGGTGTATTCTGGCCTGATTGTGTGTTTTTTTTTCATTGTCTGTGCTCATGTACTTCTATCCCTGTGAGAACCAGTTTGAGCCTTTCAGTACGAGGACATTTAGAAGTGAGGTCATTTTGGCTTGTGATTAGTTTTATTAAAAAAAAAAAAAAGTAAGGATCCACACTCGTTGCTCTGTTAAAAATGATATCATAGCGTCATGATATGAGACATTTGCTGTGCCACAAAATAAGAAAAAGTAAAAACGTTGGAATGGATTAATGGAGTTTAGATGGCCATTTCTGCAGCATATCATGTAATGTCACACCACCATATATCCTCGATTGTTCCCACACCTGGTTATCTGCACTGCATTGTGCTTATGGTCATTATGAAATGGTTTGGTCTGCGGCAGGTAATGTGCACAGGTCAGTCTGCAGTAGCCTATTGACGTTTTTATCTTGTAGCTTTCTGCCAGCACAGCTAAAATATAAGTTGGTCAGTTTTGTGTGACAGTTAAGGTCGATAAAATATGAGGCACGCTTGCAGGTGGCCGGCCGTTTTCTTTTGCAGCTACTGTGATTTAGATGGACCATTTCTTAAATACTTTCCAGTACATGGTGTACTTTCTTTGGTATATTTGGCCGTACAAATAATAAATCAAGTTTAATTTATTTCAAATTCTTGCTTTTTGCCACTTCCTAAGGTTCCTGTTGCACAAAACAGAAGTATTACCTTAAAATAACAAACAGTCACACTTAATGATGAAAACAGCAAATCCACCTCGACAACCACAGCACTCCATTTTTGAAGACAATACTTGGCTAAGTGCAGGGCTCCAAATTGCAATTGTTGCTTTCAATCAATAGACATATTGTCTATGCATTGCATAACGTGCACTACATTTAGAGATTGTCCTAATAGGAGCCTTGCCTTGGCTCCCAGGTTGAGGTGACAAAACTCCTCCAGCAGAAATCCTTGCTCGATAATAATCACAAGTACTGTAAACGGAATTTGTATTGTTCAATCACTCCTTTGAAACGGCATTGCATGATCTCCTTCAGTAATAAAAAATAATTCCGTTCTCCTGAGGAGAAAGAAATTGCTAAATCTTCACCTCTCCAATACTGTGAGGGAGAGGTGAAGGGAAACATTACTGCTGACCTCTGCTCACTGAAGTTAAAGTTATAGTGGTGAGAGTTATTGTAATGTTTGGGAGAAGAAAGAATCCAGTCATTGGAGGCTCTTTCATAAAAGCTGTTGAAGTGCAGTTGTTTGTAGGGGGCATACATTTTGTTTTGGATGTGTGTGTGCACCCTGTGTGTGGGTGTATTTGTGAACAGCAGAACATAAATAATAGAACACAAGGGTTTTTGTTATTAAAGTGGCCTTTTATTGCTTAATAGCTTTTGTTAAAGGCTTGCTTTGGATCCATTCAATATTGTTTCCTTCCATTCCTTGTTTTTTGCCCCCATTTTTAGCATGGCCAGATTTAGCTCAGTTTCATCCTCTAATCCTTCTGTTTTGTTACCGACACTGGGAGAACAGCCTGGGCTGTGTGGCTCAGCCCCGCCTGTCAAAGCATATAACATCTCTCACCAGGATCAGGTTATTGCCTGAGCTCTGTGTATCTTTATATTGCATTGCTTATGATAGTAGGCTCTGGTGTGTGTGTGTGTGTGTGTGTGTGTGTGTGTGTGAGCGTGCTTGCCCCATGCACATATGTTTGTGCGTGTATTTATTGTACATGGATGAGGTGACTCCGAATGAATGAATGGGACACACAAGAGTGGATATAACAATTGTCTTTTTTCTGACCTCAAATTTCAATATTGTCCCCTCATGTCTGTTCCGCCCTCCCTCTCCAACTACCGCCGTGTTCGCCTCTCTCTCTACGTTCGTCCATCACCACAGTGGGGCGATAGATGGGGTGGTGGAGACGGCGAACGTTAAAGTTTGTGGTCCGTGGACGGACAGCTCGGCATGAATATCAGTGGCACAGAGTAAAGCGCTGGGAATTGGATGAGCGAGAGCGAGGGAGGCGTCAGCACTTTACCTCCCATGCATTTTCACTCAGCCGGATTGAGTCTTATTATCTGACCCCGCTGCTCTCCCCTCAGTGAACTAATAATATTGTTTCAGTGATCCTGTCCAGCCTCTGACCTCATGGCTTCACACAGGAATCTGTTGGAGAGTTTCCCGAAGACGTCTGGCACTTTTTAGCCTTTACTTTTCCCTTGGCCCTGGTGTGATCATATGCACTAGCAGCAACTCGGTGATATTTATTTTTGCTGTCTGAATGTTACTGCAATTGTATTAGCATCATAATGCCATCAGTTCTATATCTGATGCTGTTAATTAGTCTGGTGAAGATTTGATCTAATAGCAGATCTTCTCACAGTCGCTCAGTAAGCCTCGTCATGTTGTACTTCACCTAGACAAATATCTGTATAAATCCTCATCAACGAGATCTCATTTGATTGGCCGACAGTGCGTGTTTGTTATTAACAGCCGAATCAAAGTTGCAATATCAGTGAATTAACATGGTTATGTAGGAGCTTGTTAGGCAGCTGAGGTAAATGGGGGAGATTTGAGAAATAATCCTTCCCCAATCTGGTCACCACAGCTGGTTGTCTCAAGCCCCTCCATCCATCCTGACAAACACACACACACACTCGCCCAGCTCTGAGCTACATGTGGCTGCCAACATGCGAACACAGAGATGGGGATTGAAAGGGAACAGCAAAGTGTGTGTTGGTGTGTTTAATTGGGTTTTTCCAAATCCGTCTTCACCCCGATACATGTCCTTGTCCATGTCAACATGCTCCAGCTTCACGCCGCCTACAGTTCAGCCAGAGCACAGCAACCTAAGAATTTCTGCTTGCAAACTTTGCCAGTGGCACAAGGTCCCTATTCAGACTTCATCACAATAGCATACTTTTGAGGGGATTAAGCATGAAGCAACAATGTATGCTGAAAGTCCTCTTATCTCTATGTGCTACTGTTATTTTTGTGATGCTATTAATTGTCCTTTCTGGTTGCTGGTGATGCATGCGCTCGCCTGTAAAATCTCCTTCTCCTGTGGTCAACTGGAAGCCAGATCGGCTGGGGGTAACAAAAAAAACATGTTGACCTTGTCTACAGATTTAGAACTAATATGGCAGCTGTACTGTGGCAGGCAACAGAAGCCGGGGCTCCAATCAGATCATCAGGTCAGATGGCTGTAGTTAATGCCGAGGCTCAGAGTGTGGATGTAATACTTTCCAGCTCAACGCACAAAGATAATTTTGCGGGCCTTTGTCGAGACCCCGTCAGTAGTCTTGAAGGTTTACTGAAGCCCCTTTTCATTAAATTAACCACTTCCTAAGAACTGTGGGCGCTGAACTGGTTAAATCCTCTTCTTATTTTTGGTGTGGATAGCATATTGGGCGTTGAATTTCTCTGCCTGTCTAAATTGTAAGCTACTGCCTCCAAGCTGTCATATCTATTTTGTAATTAAGCATTTTTTTCTTTATTTTGACAAGTGACAGAATGCGAGCTGCCACATTGCTAATGGCGATTTGGATGATTTAAGCACGCCTCCTACACCATGCACCTTCCACACAAACACTGTACACACATAGGCATACACAGGAACTATAAACACACAAAATATTGCATGCAGTCTCACTCCTACACCACTTTTCTGAATCAATCTCCTGGACATGACCCCATCTTTGCCTCTTCACATATTGTGTTGCTTTCCACCGGAGTGCTTATTGCTTTCTTGATTAATCTTCCTCCTTCCTTTCCCTGCCGCACTGGTCTGAGTCAGTAGACTTCCTGTTGGTTTTCAAAACAACTCTTCATGTCAGCCTTCCTTCCTCCCCCCCCCCCCCACCCCGCCTTCCCGTGCTCCTCCCTCGTCTTCTATTCATCACTCCACAGCCCATTTTACAGTATCTTTCTGTCTCCTTCCTCCATCCGTTTCTTTCGCTCCATTACCTTGCTCGTTCACGTCCCCTTCATCTCACCCTCTGCCTGTCCAACCTCCTGACATGAATTCTTTTTACCCTCTTACTGTACTTCCCTACTCTTTCCTGCTTTTCCCCTCCCACCATTCATCTTCAGGTCCTCTGTCCGTTTCCCTTCCCTCCCTCACCAGCTCTCTGTCAGGCCCCAGCTCTCTCCCTCCTCTTCCTTCGTCTGGCAGTGGAGCGGCTCCACTCTTGCTGACAGTGCTGTTTGTGTGAACTCAGTGCTGAGCTTCACAGCCCCCTCGCCTCCCATTGCTCCCCCCCCCGCCTCTACACCTCATCCTCCACCTCCCTCCCTCTTTTCCTCATGCCTCCCACCTACATACGCCTCCAGGCGGGGGAATTAACCTTCCAGCCCTGGGCTGCTGGGCTTAATGTCTGTCTGTGGGGCCAGCTCTGGCTACACAACCCAGCTGCTAACATCTGGGCCACACACACACACACTCACACCGCCCATACACTTACACTACACAGAGAGCTATACTGGACACTGGCAATGTGCAGCATGGACAACATACGGTTACAGTCCTTGCATGTGTGCCGTTATACTGTGTGTCATTATCATTCTTTCTTTATTGCCTGCTGCACAAATGTGGGAGAAGCACTACTACCACATACAGCGGTTGGTCTGCCATTACTGCCTGCTGACCCATGGAACAACAGATGCAGCAGTCTAAATGCGTTTGTGTTTATACAGAGCAAATCGCTTGAACATATAGTCAACACGGAGCCATGGCACAAGCGTGGACTATCAGCAGATCAAATGAAAAATACATGCATGTGAAAAATAAACATGACCTTTAAGTTGTCTTGCTAGAAGAGCTTTCAGTATGTTCCACTGAGCAAATGGCAGTATTCTCCATCCGCCATTCAGTTGGAAGTATATAATTGACAAAAAGGGTGGGAGGGAAGAAATATTCAGAAAAAAAATATCAGATATCTGACTGTTGAAAGTGAATTCTTTGGCCTGTCTCCATCTCTGCAGCAGAGCAGATCACCCCAGGAGTATTTTGTATAGGAAATACGGTTATGTGGATACCTTCTATAACATTCATTATGTATGAGCATAAATGTTACAAACTAGCAGCTGTGAAGACATCCATGTTGCATCTGTATCTTTGAGGGCTGCATTGCTCCTTCCAACCCGCCACAGTGAAATGCTAAATATTGGGATCCATGAATACTCCGCAGAGAGGCAGAATAGAAAGAAACTAAAGGCCCGTTCCTCCGCTCTTATTACTGGCTCACTGCAACTTTATTACGCTTTTATAGTTATTTATTCAATTCTGCTGAAACAAGAGGTCCAACTAATTTTTAAATGGTCATTTTGTTACTGCGTGGCCTTAAAAGTATTAAAAATGAACTGAATCCTTGGGGGAGCCATTACATTGTTATTGTTTTTTTTACTTTTAGTCTCCTGTTCAGGTGACCCCTTTGTAACCACCACCACCAACACTTCTCATATGCACGCCTTCCTTCACACTTCAGTCTCTGCTACCGCCTCTCTCCCTCTCTTCATCTGTTTGCCTCCATCTTAGACTAAGGAGTGAGAGAGGAGGGAGTCCCATTGGCATTCTTTAACATCTCCGTTGCTCACTTGTGTTCAGAGAGCCATCTGTAGATCAGGAAGACAAAAAAGACGCTCCTGAGCCTCGGCGTCACTCAACAGGTAGGAGCTGCTCTCTGTCTCTCATGCAAATCCACATACGTATTCAAAGATTCCTAGCTTTTTTTAGAAGGAGATACCACCTCTCTGTCTGCCTGCCTCACACTCTTTCTTTCTGTGCACCCTAGGCAGGCAGATGTGCTTGAGTTGGTGGAGGTTGAAAGAAGGTTTTGCCTCTCTGTCTCTCAACTTTTTCATGGGGAGAGCAGGTTTGTGAGTGTGTGTGTGTGTAGCGAAGTCAGAGTAATCCAGTAAACTTGAACAGTTCGAGCTGAAGGGAGCGGAGACAAAGCACCTAACTTGCGTTTCTACTGGACATGTCCAGCTGCTGGACGAAGCCGAGTGATTTAGTCTATTCTCAAGGATGAGGTCTATTCTGTTTAGCACATCCAGCTAGGTCTCAATCATACTGCTTAAGGAATGCCATGTTTTAAAGCAAAATCCATGATTGGATGCAATTAGATTCTGATGATAATCTAATCTGAATCTTTTAGAAACCCTCTTTATCAGCAGTTCAGTGTTAAAGCAGCAATGGTTCACAATGCAGCTTCTTTAAGCTATTGTAATTGGAGCCACAGGCAACTGGTGACATTGGTAAGAAGTTGGTATTAAGATGTAAGACCACATCTGAATTGAATGCCCGCACGGGGTTTGAAACTTCATTTTCATGCACATTGAATGATTTCATGGGGTTTCATGTTAAATTGGTCTAGGATTGAGTGTATTGAGTCGTTTGATGGTGATATGAAAGATGCCATTAAAAACTTACCTGTCGGGGTCACGCTGAATGGTTCAGCTACTTCTAATGCCCTTGCGGGGAGAGTGGCAGACCTGTGTCTGAAAGCAAAACAAATTTCAAATCAAACGTTCTAATTTGCATTTGTAAGAAGCTGGTGAAGAACAAGGTCAAAAATCTGTGGCAATGATTGTATTGCTGTAGTAAAATTTGAGTCTTTCTTATATTTGAAGACAAATTAAATTTCCATTCGGTCTGGTATTTATCTAATGTTCCATTTGAAGCAACGGATAAATGACATGTCGAAATTATTCCACAAGCGCTAAACCATCCTAGATTTTTCATACAAAGAAAAAAAACACTTATCAGCAAATTAACATTCTTGCAACTGGCTGTATTTTTTCAAGCAATTAAGGTGGAGGCTGTTTCTGAGTCCCAATGAAAATTGGGACTCGTGAGGTCAGCAGCAACCTTTCTGTGTTGGCCAAACATTTCTTTGCTGCACCTGCTGTACCTGAGCTCTAAATCCCAAAGGAAGAGTTCTGGCTGTTTTCATTGTGCTGCAGATAGTGGAAAGAAATGCTGTGCTTCTTATCAAGAAATGGATAACTTTAAAGTGAATATGAGAAGTACTGTCAACATTAGGCAGGATATAATGATTGTGTATACCTATGTGAGGCGGTAAAAGAGAAAATATAGAAGATGGCCACTGTCAACCTCAGAAAACAATTTCTATTCATTGAAGAGGGAAATAATTACCCTAGTGTGTTTTCGAAGAGTATACTGGGGGCTCCGAAATACACAAACGTTTTGAGAGCGAAAAAAATAATTGAGTGTGAGTTAATTCTTATCAAAGCCTGTTGGAGTGCAACTAATCGACTGAGGGTAGCCGCGTCGAAGAGCTGCTGCCTTCAATTCATTGTGTCTATTCAGATGAGAAAATGTTTAGTTTTCAATTAAGTAAATCATTATTATTTGTTCCACTTCTTCAGCAGATACATTTAAGTGATTACAAACTTTACAAAAAAATGATAATCCACAGAGGGCTCTTCCAGGTCAAATAAGGAAGATTATTGGATGCAATGGGGACAGAACCACAGCACGGTATACAGACCTAATTCCAAACTGTCCCTGAGCTATTCTCATAAAGAGCATGACATGATGCTGACATCATGTATCCATGGAAAATGACCTGCCAAAAACAAATACACAGAAATTTTGACATGAGGACCATGGTTTAACCTAGTTACTCAACAAGTCGTCATGCCAAAACAACAAAATATGACCCTCCGTAATGTTAAGGTATAGTTTAGGCAACAAGCAAGGATTATTCCCATTGACCATACAATACTGAAACAGCAGCATGTTTTATTTGCAGACAAATAAATCTCCTGACAAATGTTAGAGAAGGGTTAATGGTTACAAGACACCAGCATTACTGTAACTATAGGCACAGTAGGTGACACTGTAACGTCCTGTGCTGACACTAATTAGAAAAAAAGGTTGTCTAAAGCTTTTTTTAAAGTGTCCAATGCTGTGTTTCTGAAGAAGGCACTCTCTATTCACTACACATTTTATAGAATTTACATTATTGATGTATATTATATCATGTTCCAATTTCTATAATGTTGAAGGAATTTTTTTGCTTTCCATGCAGCCACTTGTTTACATTAATTTAAGTGCTGTGTAAAGATCCACTTGCAGAGATTTGAAAGGTATCTATTTGCCCTGTATCAGTTTGTACAATAGATCATATTTTCTCTGTTCTTCATCATCAGCTGATCCTGAATTATTGTGGCAGGAGAAGCCAGATGAAATGCAAAAAGAACCCACAGAGGTCTTCATAACAACTACTAATCACGTTAAAATGTACAGGTCTAATGAAGTTGTTTTCTCCTTGTGACATGGAATGACTGAAGGCTTATAATACACTGCTAGACTTACTACAAATCACTCACACAAGGCATATATCTACTATATTCATCTTGTAAGGTGTTGTTGTGTATATCTCACATATATGTATTTTTTCATGGTTGTTTCAGGATTGTCCAAGGTCAGGTGTCAGTGGGAAAATGGACTTCTTTTCAGCATGGATAGTGTCTCCTTTCACTCTACCCTTTCTATGTCTCATCTGGGGTAAGAGAATCAAATGTCACCATGGACTAACTGAGGCCTTTTCAAGTCTCATCCCGGTTCAGGCCATTCAGTTGAGCAGTGGGAACCTTGACTTTATTGAAGCCTTGAATTCATTTTCACTGTATTTATAATAGCGATTCTATGTGTATGTGTATAGGTTGCCCTCTCAATTTACAAAGGTTTACAGTGATGCATGTACTGTGGATGTAAGTCAGTTAAACTAACCAGGTTAATCTAATACTTATCTCTTAATGTTATGGAAATCTTGTCAAAGATACCACATGCAATGGGTTCACTTTGGCATTTATATATGTTTCTGCAGGGGAACCATTCTTCCTATCTCAGGTAGAAAGACACATTTTGTTAACCGACTTATTCAGGGGAACCCAGTCTCAGGGTATTAGTGTTTTATGCAAATAGCTTAATCTGAAAACTGCCTACTGTGTTGCAAAGGGTTGCTACATGTGACCATATGACTTTTCTACCAAGATTGTTGTTAAGCTGAAGGTAAATCTGTCCAATGTGAGCATGTGCATGTTATCCTTGGCATTTTTTATGGTGTGTTTAGGTCCCTTCTAATCCAACCTCCAGCATTGACTAGTTTATACAGAAAATTAACAACACCAACTGCTACTGGGTATTATGTGCACAGTATTTCCTGACTAGTTTCCATGGTGAATAGTACAAAGGCTTCCAATTCATGGGCTCAACATAACCCTAAGTGATCCGACAATATAGTGGATAACATATTCTCAATCATATACTGCTACCTTATAATGGGAGAGGACCAATTAACTGTAAATGAACATTTTCATCAACAGACACCTTTTAGATACTATTACATAGGTATGTGAGCTGCATACTGTAGCTAGAAGAAGTGGAGGCTGTGAATTGTCTGGAAAGAATTTGCTACTCTTGAAAATCTTAAAAAAATGTAATGCGAAAATGAATGTAGAAATCAGGGTGGGGAAATTGCATGCATGTGTAATTCTATACATCCACTCTTGAATAAAGAATGGAAATCAATATTTCACGGCAGACATTTTGACAGGTCATAGAAGGAAAGCACTGTTGTAATTAATAACATTAATTAATTAATGATGGCATGGTTGCATTCCATTTAGGTGCTGCAGCTCCAGCACCCTGGTGGTATTGTGAATGCTTGCTTGCTGGCAAGTTATGCAGTCAGTCGGTTTATTCCAAAAGGTCTGCTTGTAGTAATTATTATTACTATATCAGCATACTTGACCCATTGCTGTGTAATGTGTAAGGGCCAGCTGTAGTGTCAAATTCACTGCAAATTCCCCAAAATAATGAATACAACAACTTAAGCTCAAGGTTGTGGTCACAAGTAGCAGAATGCAGCATAAATCCATTGGTGATACTGAAACATTGAATTCCCCTTAATTTCGACTGACTGATGGAAAGACGTAGACATCATCATTAAACAGCCTGACTGGGGTGAAGAGTTAAGTCAGTAAAGTGACATAGTAATACCAGTTACACAGCAAGCTCAAAAGCTGGCTAGTCCTACAAGTTTTAAAATGCACTAACAGCTAAATCCAGAGTTATTTTTCATTCTGTCCATGTGAATGAACCAGAGACCAAGGTTGGGATGCAGGGTTAAATGAAACACTAGTGCACTTGCTCTATGGGCCCCATGGATACTGAAGATTGCCAGAAGATCCGGAAAAGTTTATACTTAGAAGTCAAACTTTTTTTTGCTTCATGCGCTACTGAGCAACTGTCATAGGAATGAACGGGGCCCCGCCTCTAACGCTGTATCCAGTTCTCTTTATCCTTCCATGACCTAAAAACTCTTCTTCTCTCCCTTTTAAAAAAAAAAAACCTCTTTCTTCAATTTCTCAACTATGGCAAGTAACCTAGGTCAGTGTTAAAGAGAACATGTCCCACAATATCACTTAATTTACATTTAGTGTCTCACACTTCTCAGTACTGTAAGCTAAAGCTCTAGTGGCAAAACCTCTGAATGTAATAAACTTAGCAAGGGTTCCCTCTATTGTTATTAAAATCATGTTGTGAGAGGAAGCTTGTGCTGTTTATGAATCTAAAAGTTACATAATCTCACTTTAAGACATGTGAAGTCTTATCACTACATTTTGATATGGTATTTAGTATTTCTATATCTCAGAATAATACAGTAAAACATTTTCCAGAAGCAACCGTAGACCACTGTTGAGTATTCATTTATGTAAACTGTATGCAAATGTTCTCCTGTGTTTGGTTGTTTGTATGCATCCTCTGTAATGGCCAATCTTGCCCTTCATATTTGACGTGAGGTGACTGGTTCAGCCTTGATCTGAGAGCTCTGCCTCTCACTCATGTTGTCAGACGCAACAGAGCATGCACTTCACAAACAACTTGGTCATTGCTTCAATGAAGGTCAAGATTCAAACAGCCTGGCGGAATCAGGCTGCCTTCTCTTTGGGGCATTGTTTAAATGAGAATCACGCTTAGATATTAGGCATTAATTAGAGTATGCAGTTCTGTTTGGCTCCTTGAACTGAATTTAATCATAAACCCTATTTATAATAATCCTAGCCCCAGTGTTAGAGGCTCATTGGTGGCTTGTTCTAAGGTTACCTTTCCTGACTCAAGTGCACTGCACCACTGAATGTCTCCTAAGAGCCTGGCTGAAGGATGGGTAGCCGCATCTATGACAACAGGGATTAAAGTGATAATCATTACTCTTCCCAGGAGGAATTAGCTGGTGGGACATCGACACTGAAGAAAAACACGCAGGTGAACGAGGTCCCTGAAACCCCATGCGTTTTCCCTCCGCCCAATAACCTATGTGCATGGCTGAGGGGGGATTTAATTCGCAGTAATTACTTTATTGACTCATTTTCAGGGCCGTATCACTGCAGTCTCCCATCAATAAAACATATGCCAAGATGAATAATGTGGCCAGACACAATGGGGTGCCTTCTCAGACAAAAGACCACAAGACTGCATCCCTGTGGTGTATGTTTATGATATCTTCCCTCTACTCCTTTCTAGCTCAATAACACTCCTCACACATGCTTAGCCCTTGATCTTCTCCACCTCTTTACATTAAATCCCATCACATCCCCTGCCCGCTCCTCTCCAACTACTTTCCTCCTCCTCCTTTTATGTCCCCAGGCACGCAGGCCCAGCAGGCCTTCAGGTCTGAGCCCAGGAACCTCACTGTGCGTATGGGAGCCACAGCTGTGTTGAGGTGTGAGGTGCTGCGGCCCTCAGGGACTGTGCAGTGGGTGAAAGATGGCCTCCTCCTGGGACCACAGAGAAGCCTGCCAGGCTTTCCGCGCTACAGCATGATTGGAAATCCCAAGAGAGGTAAGCAGGGATACTCACAGAATAAGGTCTATGGCCTATTGGGCTTTGATGGACCTATCCAAGCTAAATAAATGAACTTGTGTGATAAAAGCACCACTAAAAAGATGCCATAATTAGTCATCATGAATTGCTTATGTTTGAGTGTGGCTTGCAGTTTATGGGTTTAAGATCCAGTTGAGTGGAATAAGAGAAAATAGCACTGGTCAATATATAGCAAAGCTACTGTGTGGGCTAGAACATGATGTCAGATGTGGGGATGGTACTTGGATGTGTGATGTGCCAAAAAAGTAACACAATAACATGCTGTCAGTGTTAAATTGATACATATACTTCATGTTCTTGTGACATATAGTTAATATAGTTTTAATTAAGAAGTACTGCTGTCAGCACAGTAAGCAGTACAGCTTGGTAAATGAGATGATGTTGTTGCTATGGCTTCAAAGTGCTGTAATAAAGTAACACAGACATTACGGGAACCTTATGGCACATTGGCTCTCTATACAGGGAGCATCTGGGAATGAGGAGGTGATGTGATTGTCAACAGCCTCTCACGCATCGCCCTCATTGTCACTCACACGTTAAGACAAAAAAAAAAGCAACAGAGTCAGTGTCAGCAAATCTGTGAAATGTGGCAGGGAATAAAGTGTGTTGCAGAAACTGCAGCACAGTCTATAAAAAGTAATAGCCAATTAGAAGGCAATTCCGAGTAAGAGAAGAGCATCTGTTCCTGATCAGCCCGCAACTAGAAAAGCCGCACTTTACTGTTGCACAGTGTGGGAGACCGCCAGTGACACATAAACACTGCATAGATGCCCATCCACACGTTGTCCATCCTTATTGATGCCTAGAGTTTACAGAACAACAAGCACTGGAACACTTTGTTAGCTTATTAGCAAATTACAGTAAGCATTACAGCAGGTACAAGTTAAGAAAAAAATAACTTGCCTCTTTTTACCTCAATAACAACAAAATAAGAATGTATACAGATGAACACATGGACCACAAACACACATAAGCTGTCAAACACTCATCAATAAACTACCCATCTGCGCAGGTACACTTTACCAGGAAAAGAAACTGCACACTGATGTACGCAATCACTTTACTCTGCAAGAAAAGACCAACATCATTTAAGATGGCACTTGACTGCACTTGATACTCCACCAGGTTCCACTGATTGTCACCATCAGTGATGTTTAATGATGCTTAAAAAAAGCCTGAGATCACACATTCACAAAAACAAGAGAGGCCAGTGTTGATTTCAACATATACTTACAGTAGATGTAACACCCCTTAGTTTCCCCAAGTGGAAGCAATAATGTCAGTGTATATGGACATAAGCCTAAATGTAGGATGTCATGCATTTGTGCATTGTAAAGACAAACACACAGAAGAACAGATAAAACTGCTTGTTCAAGGCACCAAAGCATTACATTTTTAACTATTTATCTTCAGTGGTTGGTCCACAAGGTGTAATTTGATTATAGTACATGGTATGCAGACAGTCAATCAGGCTAAATTTGATTATTATTGAATGCTCATATTCACCCGGCAACACATGTACATATTCTTCTTACATAATGCAAACTAACTAATATCAATCATCATTTAGAAAGTGGTAAACCATAGTCACGTGAAAATTAAAGGTGCTAAATTTGAAATTCATATCAAGTGCCCTTACATGGCTCCCAACATGGCATCAGCTGAGCCGACGACTTGCAGATAATGGTTCCAACAGCACTAAGAGTGCAAACAACGCCAACAGGGCTAATAGAGCTTACAGTGTTTATCTGAGGGGGAACCAGGCGATGGCCGCTAGTCTTCCGGGAAGAATAGCTGTAACCGCCGTATGAGCGCCGTATGAGCACCGCGCAGAGACTAGCGGAGCTTGAGCCGGGGATCGAACTGCCGATCCCCTTTAGGGCCAATACACAAATGCAGATTTGCAGAGAGGAGAATACAATGTTACTCTGCTGCTGACATAATGGCTATAGAGTTTTACTGTATCCCAAAATATTGAAGGCCCTAGCTGAAATAAATACAGAGTAATGGACATACAAGCAAATCGCGTTGCAGCCATCCGCCATCTCCCCTACCATAAATCTGTACTCTCAGCAACTTGATTGCACTATTTGTGAGTGATTCCAGGAAAGAGGAATATGATTAATAACTTCAATGTCTCTCTCTCTGCACTCAATGATAACTTAGATGTGAAAATTGCTTCTGGTTGGTGTTAATTATCTTGCCAGCTTACTTGACACAAGCAATTTTAGGCCTGGGTGGTTGTCAGACCAAGATACTATTTTGCACATGTTAGTAGGCTGAAAGCCAGAGAATCAGGAGCTGTAAAACCAACACTAAACATCATCTAATCCCCACAGGTTATGGCAATGCATCAAACAAATCAAGCCCCGTTGGCACGCCAGACTATCAGAAGAGAGTTACAGAAAGAAGGACTCTGCCTGGCATCAATTAACAGACAGTTTATTCGGCCGGCATTGTGAATCTGGGATTGGATTTCATTTAACATGCTGGAAAGTCATTCTGAAACAAAATGCCTCTGCTATGAGTATAGACAACGACTTGCATGTCTATGCAAAAGCCTCCAGCAGGAGATTATCAGCAAGTGAGATGTTTCCATTTTTACAGAAATATTAAAATACTCTATTTATAATCAAATCAAACACCCAAGTGCCAGTAGTAGGGTATATTACCGTATTGAATTGGAATGTCAGACTGTCATTGTACAAATTGCTTTTATTGTTAATTTTCCCATTTCCCACATTGAAAATCACCTATAATTCAGACACTCTGAAATCAACACAGAAGAAAAGGGGCCTACAGGAGGTACTTATCGACACACATGCAATGACATGTACAAAAAGAGGAGAGAAGAGAAATACATGAGCTTTTCTTCTTTGTTATTTCTTTTTTTTACAATCATCACAACATAAAGTGTCCGATTAATCTCTTCCCTCTCTTCTCCAGGGCAGTATCATCTTGAGATTGAGAAGGCCCAACTGGAAGATGACGAACCTTATACATGTCAAGTGGGCCAGTCTGAGAGCAGTCAAGCAATCATTTCCAGTACAGCCTGGGTCAACATTCTAAGTGAGCGCAACCAGAGAGAGTGTGAATACAGGGGATGTGGGGGGTTGTAAACATGTCTTTTTTTGTCAGAGTAACCAGGGAGCATCCTCAGTACTCCAGTAACATACACAACCTCCTGACCGGTAATCACCATATAAAGAGCTGTTAAATATTCATTTATATTGATAAAAAGCTTTAATTTGCCTTCGACAAGGCATTTTAAGCAGCGCACACTTGAATTTACAAACTGTCCTTGGTACAGTAGAACCCAGCAGTTTCTGCCCAGCGCAAATCATATTTGGATGTATGAACCATGAAGAAAGTCACGATTTTTCTAACTTTTCTGATGGTATTTATTTCTTTAACAAGCACTATGCCATCCCCTCATGTTCCAGTACAGTAAGTCTACGACTTTAACCAGCAGCTACACAATATAAAGTCTCAGAACAACCTGGATTCCCTGGCAAGCCTCGAGGTGATCCATGTCTTTTCCTTGCACTGGAATAAATTATAACAGAAGTGATTGAAAAGTTCCTACGCAGACATGGGCTGGAATAGATGTAATTGTGTGACTACATTAGACCACCTGTTGTCACTCTATAACAACCGGTATCTCTCTCTCCCTATCCCTCTTGCTTGTGGGAGCAAGCCCATATGTGGCAAGGAAAAGACTCTAAAAGAACCTTTCTTCTACAGGCCCACTTCATTTGCTTACATCCCCCTCCCCATTCTGCATAATTTCTCCCTCTCTCCCTAGCTTTCCGGCTTTCTCTTTGGTGACCATGGAGAGTTTTTTTGGGGGGGGTGGAGGGTTGCCGTGGCGATTCTAGTGGCCTTACTCTTCTGAGAAGAAAGCAGGTTTCACTGACATCAATGGGAGCGATGGCGGGTGGTGTGGGATAGGAAGAGGCATAGAACGCAGACGTCTCCTTTGAATGGTTACGTTCTGTTCTGCACTGCAGCAGTCTTATGACCTACAGCAGGCCTACACCTGCAGCCACAGCAGGCTTGACTCCCACATTTATTACCTCTGAGATGCCTATTGCATGTGCGCCCACACATGGACGAAGTCAACAGATTGCCTTCGGCTTTGTTGAAAAGGTCAAAATGTGTGGGAATTATGTTCGTGTTGCATCAGGGATCACTGGTAGTCGTATTTACCATGACTGAAACCTACTGCTGCCTCGTATGGCCATAGACTGGGTGTGTGTGTGTGTGTGTGTGTGTGTGTGTGTGTGTGTGTGCGTGACATGCTCAGATCTGTATCTAGCTGGTGTCTTGGGAACACTTTCCAGCTGTTGACTCTTTAAGATGGACAGTTGCAGCTGTACTGTTGCAAACGACAAAGAGTGAAGCGACTGACTTAAAAAGCGCTCTGCAGCCTTGGTCCTAAAGGGTCATTTGTTCCACCCCACCAACTCAACTGATTTAAAATACGTGACTAATCTGGCCCCTGATAATGAGCTGATGAATTCAATCTCCTGTTAGTGCTGAACTGGGACTGGAAACTGTGCATCCTTTTGAAGAGCACCATCTCTGATGAGATCCCCGCAGACTTCTCCATCACTGAACTACAGCTCCCAAGGCCCCACACCCCTGGCCAGTCAACCATGGCCACATCCCATCAAGCTTTGCATCAAATCAAAACACTATAAACTCTTTATGAGGAGATACAGTAGGGGAGAGGGGAGGAATGTGAAAACAAAACAGAGATTGCTGATGGTATAATTGGATTCTTGGGTCAGAGGGAGTGCTATCATGACTGGCTAATTCAAGATGGATCACTACAGGCGGTGAGTAGCAGGGACCGAGACAAAAATGTCAATAAGCCCCATTCGTGAGCTTACAAAGAGATGTTTTTAAGACATTGCCATTGGCGCAACATAACTCCTGTGTGTTTTTGCCTTCCTGCGGAGCTTAGATAGGGGATTACAGCAATAGGCAGATCAAGTGGCAGTGAGTAATCCATGACAAAAACAACCTCTACCCTCTCCGCTGAACCCCCCCCCCCTCGTCTAAAACTTACCCCGCACTGTGCCCGTCACATACCTGACACATTCTGTGTCTCAGTTTATACTATTAGTGTTAGCATTTAATCCTATTAATGAACAACTCTGTGCCTCACTGCATTGCATTCCTCTGCAGATGCCTCCTGTAAATCTTCAAAACATTTATTTGATGTGTTCTGGTTTTAGACTGTGTTACTCATTCAGTTGCCATAGTTTGGTCTTACAGAGATGTGTGTGTGGGTGTGTGTGCCCATGTGTGTAAGCTTATTATCAGTGTTGGTTGGAGGTTAGAGGACATTTTAGGAACCAGGGCTATGGTGAGGTTTTTGCGGTAGCTAATGAGTTTAGCACTTGAAGAGTATATAATGAGCCTTCATTTTACGATTCCCTGTTATGAATAATGGAACAACTTATAAATGGGGCCACAAGCAACGTAGAACATGGTGACTTTATTCATCTTCGTTCACAAAAAGTTCTGACAGTTGCCCAAGATGTAACCCCATCAGAAGACGGTGTGTTATACATTGGTGTGACAGTGTGCATATTACAGTACCAGACAATTAGCAAAGGAGGCACCAAAGGAACAACTGAAATGTTCTGTCTCTCTCCTTTGTTTTTAATTCTTTTCTTTTCAATCTATCAATAAGGTATGTTTTCCATCCTTGCACACATGTGAAATAAGAGAGACAATAGTAGTGGGTCAGGGAGGAGAGTTGTGACAATGGGTGAGGGGAGATGGGGCTGCTGCTCCACTTCTACCCCAGAACAGAACAGAGCAGACGGGAAGGGGGAGACAGAGAGGAAGGGAAAGCTGAAAAAAGAGCACTGTTTCAGAGGCTTTCATTGCCAGAGATCACACACCTGAGACCTACGATGTGTGTGTGTGTTTGTGTGTGTGTTTATGCACATATGAGTATACAAATATGCCCTTGTGCATGCCAATCTTTGTCTTCCAGAGATAAAACTGATGAATTGTGCCTGTGTGATGTTGAGAAGTCGGATCTTCAGGTCTCTATTATTTTCTTAATTCAGCATAATAAGCTTTTTAGAGACTGTTTTATCCTCGGGGCCCTCTTCAATATTTTCCAGAGAATCCGCTTGGTATCACATGTTAGACTGTGCACACACTGGCGCCTGTTTTTGGGTGGAAGTGAGATGAATGTAGCTTGTCTGCGCACTCACTCGCCTGTGTCAGTGTGTTTGTGCATGCAAATCTGCATGCACTGTAGATCTGAGTTTATTGTTGGGTGTTTGTGTGCAAAGGAGGAAAGAGGGTGTGTGCATCTGTATGCGAATGAGAGAAGAAGATAGGTGGATATGCATATCGATGTGTGTCTACTAATCTGCTTCTTATCTGCCTTATCCATCCATCCGTCTGTATTTGTCTAATGAATCGAATTTTGCGGCTCACTGTTTCTCTTCTGAAAGGCAGGAGCAAGTCTTTGCGTGCCTGTCTATTATTATTATTATTATTATTGTATTGTGTTCATATATGTACCTTAAGAAGAGTGATGGGACTAGAAAGCAGAGAGAGAGAGAGAGAGAGAGAGAGAGAGAGAGAGAGAGAGAGAGA